>NC_081829.1:54744490-55044490 GCF_030867095.1 Alligator mississippiensis
TCATCATTTTATCAATTTGAAACTAAACTAGCAAACGGGCCAATCCTGCAGTGGCAGGTGGACCTGATATAGTTATAACAGATCTTCTCCAGGTCCACCCTCTATACTTTTCAACACACCAAGTTTAAAGAAAAAATATGAAGTATAGTCAACAGAAGAGGTATCAAACAGGGAAGGAACCTGTTGGAAGCCAAGGGAAAGAGATGGCTGTTTATCCAAGCCGTCCTGAACCTTCAAGACAACCAGGGTAAGAGTTCAGTAGAGAAAAGGGATACAGCATTTCCATTCTGATTTAATATAGTTAGTTCTTTATTTATATGTCTCCCAAACCTTAATTGGACCATGTTCCAGCTACCATAAAACACTGGAGCCTGAACACTTAGTGGTTTTAACCCAGAAGTCATACCCCAATTTCTTGTAGAACTTTCATTTGATTTTATTATCTTTCCATTTATTTACCAAAACCAGTCTAACAGTGGACCAAGTACATTGCCAGTGGGGAAGTCTACACATCTATTAATGTGCCATAGTTATTGTGCATTAAGTTTAGTACTTGGTTAACCAAATACTAAATCAAAGCTCAATAACTCATGCTACTGCACAGTAGTGCTGGTGTATAGGTTTTTAATGATACTTACTATGCAGTAGACTAATACTATTGTGCAGTAGCATATTAGCATGGTTTTTGCTTGGCATGCTACTGCAGTGTTGTTAGGCTACTGCAGAGTTAGCGTCTTGTATAGATGTACCCAGTGATGAGCTGTGTTTTACTTCCAATTGATTTATTCTAGAAGATCAGTCAAATTTAAAATTGATTGTCAACTGCCTTGTAGGTTCTAAATACCAGTATGGTGGGTTGTTTGTTTTTTTAAATATGAAGTAATGAAAATCAGAATTATCTAAAAATTGCAGTTTTCAGCTGTGAAATCCCTCAGGGTTTAAGAAGATAGATCTACTTTTCATAGGACACTTTTTACAAAGGGGTTTCAATGCTTCATACTATCTCCAAATGTGTGTAGTTTCTGGGAGAGAGAGATGTGTTGCATTTTTGTGCAAAATTAATTTCTACTTGTGCATAAAAAATCCTCTAAGGTGGGGATAATGATATTTATCCCCTCCTTCATTAAATACTTTAAAAATTATGGCTGTTAGTAGTAAATAGCTAAATCTTACAACAGCACTTATTAATGTGAAATATATTCCATTTTACTTTTAAATGTGTAAGTGCATGTATATTATTTTTGCAGGTTTATATTAGTTAAACTGTTAGCAACTAGAAAGATCAGTAAAGTTCATTTTATTTCTCTTAGCAAGTTGAAGAAGACTGCTTGTTTTTTTATCACTGCAGTCATCCTAAAGTAAAACAGCTGCAGCCTATAGTAGACAGTCCAAAATTACAATTATTTATCCAAAATTCCCCATGCCTTTTAATGAATTTTCATCTTGAAAACACACAAAACTAAAACAAAACCAAAAAATATCTAAAGCATGCTAAAGCAGTAGAGTAAAGCAAAACCCATGCCTGGTTTTGTTGATCTCTGTTCAGTAACCTTGCAAAGTTTTCCTTTTAATTGGAGAGCTTATGCCTAAGGACAAGCCTCAGTGTTTCTACTGAAGTAAAATTTTCCTATTGAGTTTAGTAGGGTTTAAATTTTCCCTATGAACTCCATCAGGACAACTTACAGCTATAAAGTAATGCACTTGATCATATTTAAAGGACTGAGCCCTGCATTGGGAATAGCAAAAAAGATACATGGGATCAATATCTCTGAAAACATGGAAAACTGCCTTTTCCAAGTGTGCACTCAGAATTCTGTAGGCTTTCTTTACAGCTAAAATAAACTGTACTTTATCTAGAATTTTATTTATTCTGTTCTTTGTCTTTGTTGCTTCAGCACAATGGCACCAACAGATCCCACAGCCAATAAAGTATCGACCAGGAGGCAACCGGTATACAAACCTCGCTGGACAAGGACTTGACATTTTTTCTGCCTTCCCAGCTGTTGAAAGCCCAATGCTGTTTTCATCCCCATCTCAGAATGTGGTGGAAAGTGAAGAACTTTAAAAACCTATGGTTCCAATTATGCCTGCAGACATACGAGAACTGTGAAAAAACATAGATGGTACAAGCCAACATCTCCAGGGTTTACAAGCAACTTGTTTTTAGTGAGTGTACTGCTGCTGGAACTGCTGCAAGTAACATACTGTAGAAGATGTTTGCATAATATTTTACTACAGGATGACTGTAGTATGGTGTGTAGTGCAGTAAGTTTGGTACTATGCCTTTTTCTAAGAATTATAAAGCAAAGAGACAGTTTTCAGCACTTAAAAGCCTATACCACATTTTACTGCTTCAGTTAAAGCTACTGTACCTGTAACAAGCAATGCTAAGGATTTATGGTATTTAACTGGATACAGCCAATGAAAGCAGTGGCATAATGATAGTTCTGAAAAAGGTGAACAACATGACTTTGAACGTAAAGTGTGTCTGATACTCACAAAGCACAAGTAAAAGGAATGAAAAAAGCTGTAACATCATTTTTATGTACTAGTATACCAAATGATACTGATTTGGTGATCAAGATTAGATAAGTATAGCATTTCATGTAGATAAAGCTACCTACAATGCATATTTATATTTGTGTGTACATATACTCCATGACTTGTGTACCTATGATATATTGAACTATTCAGTAAGATACCAGGTATGTGCTTAGGACGCTCACGTATGAAACTCAGCATCCTGTATTGTATTAAGCACATTCTGTAGACATCACAAATGAAAAACTACTGTATATTTCCACACACGTTTCATATTTGTTCCTTTTCAGTTCTAGTGATTTCCTGCTTTTAAAACACACACAGTGAAGATCTTACACCTTTACCATTTTTAAATACAATAGTTTTTTTCCATCTAAGTTTTTGACATACCCAGAAGAAAAAACAAAAACAAAAAAACCCCACATCTTCCATACAGTTCATTTGCAGACCTGATGAAAGAGGAATTGTGGCCTGGTATAATTAAAAGGTCTTTCAGGATCATTTTAAAAACCTTAGTGTCAGGTAAGGTTAAAATAGGGAATGTCTCCTCAGTAACATGCAAACAAGATGCTATTTAAGAAAGGGAGTGATTGTATAAAACGCTGAAGTGAGTATTATACCCTGAAAAATAATAGGCAAAAAGTGCAATGAGTTAGAGACTCTTTCTTACAGCCTCATAGTGAACTTATTAGTTGAACAGTTTCAAGATATTTCTTTTTTATATTTCATTAACACCTCCACTCAAGCTTTAGAGCTTTTGAATGTATATGATGGTTTCCTGCATATTTAAATCCTTGCTGAGCTCTCTTTCTTGGACCTTGTTTTGAAACAGTTCTTTTCTGCTTTACAGATGGTCAGAGATTACCACAAAGTTCTAACTAGATTTATACAGGAATAAAATATTACTTTCACTGATAATGTAATTTTAGATTTGAATTCAATTGTTTTTCAATTCCATGTTTCCTCACAGGTTAAAACAAGATGGCAAATTACTATTAATTATAAGTAACTACTGAATATATAATATTACCAGTTTAGGAATGCACATGAAACAAATATAAAAAATGGTAAAAGAATAAGAGCTAATAGGACACTGGGTCTGGAAAGGGAGTGAGCAGGAGCTAGCCTGTCCCTCCTAGATCATCTTCACATCCAGCCTATATTGTTGCTATCTGTTGGCTATGTAATGGTTCAGAATAAGTGAATTTGTGATGTTGGTCCACTTTCTAGTTGAGCAGAAACCATAACCAAATTATCATCACAACACACATTGTGCTTTGGTTGGCAATCTCAGCAGAGGCACCAAAGATTGAATGGGCCAGGTAAGTGAGCTATTTTCTCACCAGTAGGGATAGCTGTTCCATATACAAGGTCCAGGCATATGGGTGAGAAGGTAGAAGTGCCACTCACTGCCAGCTATATTTCTTGATTTATTTTTTTTTACAACAAAGCCTAACTAACAAAAGTGAATTCAGGGTTGTGGTGCCCAACTTGATGGGCCTTGGGCCTGTTTTTCAGGAGTGCTGTGCATTCACAGCTCTTCTGGACTTCAGCACAAGTTGTGAGGGTTCAGCATTTTTTAAACCAGATCCAAAGGATGTCAAGTCAGGGAACAAGGTTCCCAATATTAATGGCTACTTTTGAAGTATTTGTTCCAGTACATAGAGCCTCAGTCTCTGGTGCCAACAGTCCCCATGCTGCTTTCAGAATCTTTTATGTTTACATTATAACCTTCTGAAAAGGAAAATAATTGGATATTTTTTGCACTTGAACTAATGCTGTTTATGGTTGGTTTGTGTTTTGTTTTCCTAAAAAGCACTGGGTCAACTTCTACCCCTATCTACAACTCTGGAGTCTCCTATTATTTCAGGGTATAAATGAAAAGCAGATTTTGATCCTAGATGTTCAATCAAAGCTTTATATCAATTGTTATATTGAGATACATATGGACACCAAGCTACTGTGCAGTTCTAGAAAACTTACTTATCATTTCCTGAGTATTTTACAGTTATTCAGTAATTAAATGTGACCCAAAAAAACCCCAAACCTGCACAGGTTTAGATTGAATGAATCCTACTTTATTAAGTAATAAGTCCAAGAGCTATCATGTTACCTATATTCTTTGCATTGTTGGAAGACAAGAATAGCAGCACGTTTATCCTGTAAGTACATAGCATGTAATGAATACTGAGTTACCAGTGGCAGAATTATATTTGTTAGTATTACTGATGGCAGTAAAATCTCACAGCTTTACAGATCCTTAGAATGAGGTGATCCAACCCCAAGAAGCTATCTATGTAAATTAAACGCAAAGAATACAGACCAAACATGCAGCCTGTCTCTCTTCACCCTTGCTCCAACTTTTACACCAGTATAACTTCACTGAATTTCACTGTAGCCTTTCCTAACTTACATCATAATAAGCAGGAGAAGAATAGCACCATGATAGGCAAGATGAAGGTCAAGTGACACACTGTTTTAAAGAATGAGTGTTCTGCACTTTGACAGCAATGAGGAAGGAGAAGGAGGAGGAAGTGTTATTGAAAGATTTTTCCCTGTAGAGATGTTTAAGAGGGTTATGAATGAAGTATCAACCCTTGGTCATTCAAAAGAAGTTGTGGTAATGTCCCACAATAGGAGACAGGCCAGTGCACATGGATTTCTTCTAAGATTCAGCAGTCAAATTACACCACTCATCTTTCACTGTCTTGTTACTAGCTAAGGCTCAGATTCTAATCTCTCTCAGCAGCATACACTAAACATTGAAATTAATGTAGTTACTGTGAATGTATATGGCATAAATGAGATCAGTCTAGTGCTAAACTGTCAAGTCACTGTTATTTTCACCTCTTGTTAACAGCTACAGAATATTTCTGCTCTGCATATACTAAGCCCATAATAGGAAGCTTGTGTGCAAACATTTTAATACTAATAACTAATATTCTGACTGGGCTTTTGTCACAATGAAAACTTTGTAGAGAAAGACACAATGTATTGCATTTGTGCTGGTGACATTGAAGAACTGAGAAAAACTGGTTCATGTAAGCAGCTGAGGTCAACAATTAGTTAGCACTGACCACACATGATGTAATTTGAAGAGTTTAGATCCCATGAAGAATGCCACTGTGTAAAAACACGGTGTCAAGAAGCATTAGAGATTCTATGACTGTGTTTTCTTTGTAAATGGTTTGCTTGATGTCATTTTTTGATCCAACTGAGCAGTAACTTATTTGACTTTGCACTAAAAATATATTCTGCCTTGTTTAGCAAAGGCTACAACAACAAAAAGACCCATGCCAAAATTTTCACATTAGTCATTATCTTTTACCTGTCCATTTAATAACTACAATGCTAAGTAGAACTTTTCACCAATGAAATATGGGAACCCTAAAACTGTATTCTAAAATAACTGAATATTTTAAAATTTATCCTGTTTTTAACTTTATTTAGCTTCCAATTCCTTCCCAGTCTTGTAGCTTCACATACGTTCAAACTAACACACAGGCTATTTCAGAGAGAAATGCAAGTGGCAACATTTTTCTTCAAAATTCTGGAAAGCTGAAGTGTTGCACCTTTTCTTCAAAGACATTAAACATGCAGACCCAATTCTCAGCAGCCTGCAGGCAAAATGTGCCATGACTGCAAAAGAACTTTTACTACAGGACAACAGGATTCAGCTCTCTTGCTTCGAAAGCAAATAAAAAGTATACCTTTTGAATGTCTGATGTATGTAACTGTAGAGGGAAAAATATAGTACACGCTTGGAAAAATAAGCCAGTATATGCAGGCTTTCACTGAGTACTATTTAAACAGTTGCTAGTTCTGTGTATAGTGACAAAAGCACTGCCAAAAAACCCACAAAATCCACATAACTCCTTAAGAACCTGCTATTAATACTAGAAGGATTAAAACATTAGTCTCCAGAAAGTGATTTCTTTTATCTACTAAAACTGTACCTAAGCAAACATGTGAAGCAAAGCCTAATAAAACATTTAATTGTTAAATACTGGACAAGTCATTCAGTGTCATCTTACTATTTTAAATATAAAAATATTAACTTTGAGCCTTAACACTGTATTTTTTCTTGATTAAATTGGAGTCTCTATTTTTGTTCCAAAGTCATCCTTAATGGGAGAAAAGGGGTTAATTAAAGTTCTAATATATATTTTAAGTGCATATGGAAGATATAAACACCTGACTGTTTAATAATGTATGCCCCTCACCTCACCAAAACTTAAATAAATGCTTTGGAGTTGAATACCAGAGTGTCTGGCATGTCTGCAGAGATTTATTTGCAACTGGGCTCCTCAGGACTCGTCTTATAGAACAGTTGATGAAGTCAATTGAAGGTCCACAGAGAGAGCTCCTAAAGAATCAGGCCCTAAATAACTTAGAGGAAAATTTGACCATGTTACTTGTCAAGTGTATATTAACTGTGTTTCCAGTAAGCAACAGTTATAAAATATAGAAGCAATCTTTAAAAAAAATTGATATAGCTATTTCAACTGAAGTGAATATGCTAAATATGCTTGTGTTTCACTTTGTGCTCTTGCTCTTTTAGCGAAATTCTCTTCCGCTCCACCAGGTTTTGAATGACGAGGTGTAGACAGGGGAACCAGTGCAGGATTAGAGAGGATAGAACTATCCTTCTCACTGGCTCAGTTCTGTAAGGTGCTAAGCATTCTGGTCCCACTCAAGGCAAGCAGTTAAGTATATATCTAATTTTAAGTAAGGGTAGTCCCAGGAGAAGTCTGTGGGACAACCTGCATGCTTAAAATTAACAAACTTGGCTAGATCCTCAGAATGTTCCGCATTTACAAGATCGAGTTACAAGCCAAAGTCACAGATCCAGCCTGTAACCACTACAGCAACCTATGGATTGCAGTAGCCACTGATATCCACTTTGCTCAGAAGGTTTGAGTCAGGTGAGCCATGCAGATGGTAGATCTGCTAGCCTTGTTAATCATTCAGCCTATATTTAGCTCCCCTGAGAATGCCTAGCAAGTGGGCCACTGTAAAGTTTGGGAAAATGTTATGTAGCGGCTTCCAAAATGTCTTTGTACAGTTTTTGTTAAAAAGGGCATTTTGGACATGCCAAGTCCTGGTTGTGTTTGGGGCAGTGAGCATGGGCAAGTGGAATGAAAGCTAGTCAAACATGCAATTCACATACTGAGGGTTTCAGACTATTTTGCTCTTCTTCCGCATGTGAGTTTTTACTGTGAATGATTCAGCACACTTCTGTGAAGGGGTCCAGTATCAGACTTTGCAATTAATTTAAAATGAGCCATGTGTATAAATAAGGACAAGGATGTACTCCACTTCATGCAACAGTCCTGATTTTGCTTTCTTATATACCCATATTTCTCAGTCACTGCATAACTTGACTTCAGTTGGTTTCTGTGACTGTTAGTTAAGAAGCTGTATTCTCAGATATAGTTCCATAAGCAAAGAAGTGGCTCTCATATGTTTCATAACATCTGCTGGAAGTACTAGACAGCTGCAGAAAATCCTGTGAGATTAACACTCTGGGACCCTGAATTCATTATAGCTAGGTAGAGTTACTTATTGTATAACATATACAAATCCTGACCATATTATGCTATTAATTCTTAAGCTGAGTTCTCCAATGAATTCAATGGGGAGTTCTGACCAAAAAATTATGGCATGATATTACCCCTTATTATGCAGATGACATACGGTTTTCTAAAGGTCAGCAAGTAAAAAACTGAAAAAACTGAAGTCATCAATCTGAAATGCTGGAAACCTGACTACGTACTTACTGCATTGTGTGATCTTTCCCTCTGCTCTCTAAAATTAGGAATGTGGGTACTTAGAGAAATTTCTGTCTAGCCTGGTACACCTTTTTACATAGTTTCCTATACAATTTAACCCTAATTACAAATTAGAAGAAATATTAGTGTACACAGTATTATGATTTAAAAGTTACCATTTGGAAGACATTTAATATGTAATGAAATATGATACATGCATTTTGCTTTGCATTTTTAAGCAATGTTTTCTTAGCATTTTATTAAACTTTGCTTTATAGCAGTATTTGAGAGCATTTTTTAAAACTAGCTGAAACCAAAGTGTTTGTAAAGATTGAGTTATGTAGGGGAATTGATGGACTGTTTCTTCAATGAATAAATGTATATTCTGAATACACTGTGGGTTTCTGAACTTCTTACAGTGAAAGAATAGTTACACACATTCAAAACATACATTTACAAAATAATTCCTTTTTATATGATAAAAAATTCAGAAATACTCAAGAGAGACATTTTTTAAAAATGAAAGAAAACTACCCATTTTGCTTACCAAAAATCTCAAAGCCTTAATATTAAAAAGTATTTATTACAAAGTATAGGCTACAAGAATATAAATAAAACATTGTTTAATGGACAATTTTTTTTTTAAATGAATGTTTACTAGACAGTATGATGAAAGTAACTCTCCCTGTTGAAATCAGGGGGAATTCCACTTATTCATTAAGAAAACTTGTCTGGTATGTTTTTATAATATAAATTAAAAGTGTAATCTGTGCGGGCCGGGTGCAAACCTGCGGCCCTTGTCGCGCTGCACGCGGGCTGTGGCCGGCAGCCCGGGCACGCCGGGTCGGAGAGGGCGGGCGCCGAGCTAGAATTAGGCACAGACACTTAATGGTAGATTTTAAGATTGTTTACTTACACCAAGATGGTCGCGGTGCAGGCTGAAAGCTTGCTTGAATTGCGGTTACAAACAGAAAGAACACGAACAATCACGTGGAGTTTGCTAGGCTCCACGCAAACAGAACTCCGGATGTCCTGGACAAGCGCGCCACAAAGCTGAAAACTCGTAGATACGTCTTAAAGAAGGTTACCGCACGAAGACGGGAAGAGGTGGGTGGTGGATCAGGCCGCCAAACTCCTCTGGATCTCACACAGGGTTTCTATTACCCTGCCGCGTACCCAGAGTCCCCACGAGATGGATGTGGAGTCCTCCTCGGCTTGGGCGGAAACCGCTCAAGCCTCTTATACGGCTAGCAGGCCAATCGCTAGCCGCCACGTGGGAATAATTTAGAACTAGCCAATAGCGGGAAACAAATTTGCATTTGAATAGTGGGAACTCTTTGCACCGTGCATTTCTGTGCTGTGAAGAAAATGCACCCTGCAAAGACAGCTGCAAAGTGGCGGGAACTCTCTCCTTTGCACGCGGGTTCTCTGTGCAGCAAAACTCCACCGTGCAATGAAGCTGTAATCCCACGGGGATAATTCTAGTGCCGAAGCACACACAAAATCATACCTTTGGGTCATGATATAATACTGTTCACATTAACCAGGCAAGAGAATTCCAATGCCGCACACTTCATGGGACTATAATTCGAGTAAAACTAGTGGCAGGGCACTGTAAGTGCCTGCCACTTTAAGGGCCTGAGCCAAGCTGCCAGCAGGTGCCTGATTGCAGCAGTCATTTTAAATCTCTGGCTGCCTTTATAACCGGGTCGGTTCCCTGCTGGCAGAGGAGGCAGCAACATTGCCTGGCTGCAAGGATGCTGGTATCATCCTGGAGGTAAGGGAGGAGCTGTAGTGGATGGCTTGGAGGCTCCTGGTCCTGGGCATGACCTAAAACTGCACCCTGCCAAGAGTGGGTGGCCTGGTGGGGCTCTCAGTGGTGTGGGAGCCCCCAGGAAATGCCATGCCAGTGATCACCCCGGTGAAAGGCGCTGGGGCGCCTTAACCCCAGCTCTCACGTTCTGGTGGGTAGAGAGCAACATCTGAGGCCAAGCACAATGACCTGCTATTCCAGGGGGGAGTGAGAGTGTCCCGTGAGGCCCTGGAGCACCAGTCATGGTGTGTGGAAAGGGTAACAGCAAGGGAGGAGTAGAGGCCAGATAAGCTTCTGGAAGCGCCTGAACCAGTTGGGGAGAGACCCTGCAGGGCCAGGCATGCTCCCAGGAGCACATGAGCTGGGAATGGGGAACCCCATTCCAGAAAGTGCAGGCACGAGGTGAAGACCCCACTGAGGGACTCGACTGGTCAATGCTGGGGCCAGGACCTGAGGGTCAAAAGGGCCAGGGGCCCACCGCGAGGGACACCCATGATGAGCGCAGAAGCTTGGGGTCCTGACTGGGCCTGAGACAGGGCCAGGGCTTACGGAAGCTGAAGATCGCCATGGTTGGGGGCCACAGCTAATGGGCAAAGGCGAGGGTTCCGCTGACTGTCTGGGATGCCTTCTGCAAGGCTTGGGCCGCAGTGTAGGGGTGGTACAGAGCCGCAGATACCCCCTAATATTGGGGTGCAAAAATGGGCAGCCTCCCACCTTAGTTAACAACTTTTATTAATTACCAACAAGGCATGGTGGGCAAGACAGGCAGGCGGTGTGCCCAGAGGCAGGTGGGGAGCTAGTTGCAGTTAGTGAGGGATGCCCACCTCGCCACACAGGTATTATTTGTATTACGATACCACTTACAGACCCTGGATCACTCTGCCCCAATTCTGCCCAGGAATACAACCCAACATTAATCTCATTTAAGTCAATGGCAAAACTTCCACTGGCCTAGTTCAGTACTATAAGAGATATTTCTGACACTGCTACATGTGACAGCCATGTTACCAAAAAGTGACATGTAGCATTAAAATAGTATGACACACTGGGCATGTCTACACATTTGTTAATGCACAGTAGTTACTGGACATTTAGTTTAGTACTTGCTTAATGCAGTACTAACTAAATGCACAGTAACTAGAGTTACTGAACAGTAGTGTCAGTGCATGGTTTTTTTGTGACACTTACTATGCAGTAGCCTAATAACACTGCACAGTAGTGTATTAGCAGTTTTTTACCAGCATGCTACTGCACAATGTTATTAGGTTACTGCACAGTAAGTGTTTCGTGGAGACGTGCCCACTGTGTGCAGGCAAGTCAGTTTCACCAACCATGCTTTCACAGAATGCTATGAAAATGGCACACAGAACTGACATGAATAGAAACTAAGAAGGACAGAACTTAAATCTTTTGTTTAGTTACAGTTCTTTAAAAAAAATCAAGACAGTTCCTATCAGCTGGGATAGAATCATGAATGGCAAGAGAAATTCTATGGGACAAGGACTGTCACAACTTGTTCTATTTCTACAGTGCCAAGCATGAAAGATCATTGAATCCACTGACTAAAGGTCTCCAGGTCTACAGCCATATAGTCTAGTAAAAATAAATAAGCCCCCTCAGTACAAACCAGACAGAGGGCTGTTAACTTGGAAATAAAGGGGCATACCAGGGGAACTTTCCAGACCACCAAGCAATGTGATATGGGAAAGAGAGACACAAAAGCCTGTCACAGACCATAGATATTTCCCCTGGTAACATGCACATAGGCTAGGTACAGACATTCAAAAAGCCCAAGGTGGATTCAATCTAAGTTACGCAGTTTTTTATAAGCAGTGTAGTTTAGGTCAGCGAACAGAACACATATTTGCCCTTTGGTTGGGGTGGGGAGAGAAAGAGGAGTAAATCTTAGACCAGGTTGCTCCATTTTTAAACCAGTCTATGGGTGCCAAACTTCTGTTCTGTTCTGGGTATAGGTCTGTTTTGTGTGCCAAACTTCTGTTCTGTTATGGGTATAGACCAGTTTCTGATCACTTACACTGGTAAAAGTATAATGTCTGTACCTGGCCATAAGGAACCCAAGATCCCAGTTAGCTTGTTCAGCCATAGCAGATTCTCAAAGGTCATTGCAGCTTCACAAATTGTAAGACCACTGTAGCAATTCCTTAAAAAAACAAGAGAATAGGGATTCAAGGAGAACTCATACATGGTCTTTACAGAGCCTTGGCTCATTCTCTGCATATTACCAGATAGAATTGAGGCAAAGCCCTGGTAGTGTCAGTACATGGACAAAATTTTAAAATACGCTCAGCATCAGCCTAACTGCTGCAATTGACAACAGCAATAAGTCTCTGATTTGACACTACTGGATGCATCTACAAGAGACTAATCTTATGCACAATAAAACATAACCATCTACATGTGTATAGCAATTACTGCACAGTAGATTAGTCTAATGCGCCGTTTTCTAGTACCTATAGATAGGTACTAGAAATCAGCACATTAAACTAATGAGCTGAAGTGCATGCGTAGACACTGACCAGGAGCAAATTGCTAGGTACAGACTTTCAAAAGGCTACGGACAGACACCCAAAAAGCCAAAAGTAGAATTGAACTAAATTATACAATTTTCTATAAGCTCCATAGTTTAGATCAGCAAATAGAACATGCATTCGCCCTTTGGGGGGGAGGGGTGGGGAAGGTCTTTTGAAAGTTGCTTCCAGTCAGCCTAGGCAACAGGGGCCACAGGGGGTGGGGAGAGCTGTCTTGGCTCGGCAGGACGCTGCCTGCTAGCCCTGTGGTTATTGTGACCTGTCCCAATCTCCACATGGCTGGCAGAGCTGTCCAGGCTTCTGGACAGCTGCCTCCTAGCCCCATGGGGCGCGTCCACACATGCAAGCACACGCGCTTGCAGCAGCTCAAACAGAAGTGGTGCAAATTTGAGCCGGGGCTTTCTGCCTCAGCGCATGTGCTTGGACATGCATTTTGGTGTGGAGCAAATTGTGCCACTTGGGGCAAAATAACCCTGCCTGGCTCCTCCTGGATCTGCAGCCAGGGGGAGCTAGAGCCCAGGGCCAGCATCTGTGCTGTCCCCAGCACTATAAAAAGCCGTCCTGGCAAGTAGCTTAGGGCTACTCGCTCTCGGGAGCTTCTGGGGCCCAGCCAGTTGGTACCTGGAGACACTACCCCTTGTGCCAGCTGGACTGCTGAAGCAGCCCTGAGAGTTCTCTGCACCCTCTACAGCAATCTGGCCATGGGGGCTGCTGCCTGGCTGTGACCTGCTGTGCACCTGCCAGACCCGGATGGGGACTGCAGAGCCAGTAGAGGCATCTGCCCCTCTGGGCCAGCTGCCAGTGGGCTGTGCCTGCAGAGCTGGCATCTGTGCAGCACTACTGCCATGTTTGCCCCCTGCCTGGCCATATGGGCAGCTATTGCCCAGATGTTCCGGGTGTGGTGGCCTGCTTTGAACTGTCAAAGCATGTCCTTCTGGCCCCATTTGGCCAGGATGTCAGCCACAGCCAGCTGGGTCCAAGGTGCCAGCTCTGAGCAGGCAGGGTCCTCACAGGAATTCTAGTGTCCCCTATTGGAAAACTGAAAAATCCCTGATAAAAAAATCCCAAAGTCACTCTGTAAAATACCCCAAAATCCATGTTTCTCCACAAGTAAAACAAAAGACCACTATAAAGAGAGAGTGAGACAGAGACAGAGATCAGTTGGACAATGACCCTGCTGACTTCCTGCCCCTGGGGTAGGGGGCTGGACTCGATGATCTTCTGAGGTCCCTTCCAGCCCTAATGTCTATGGAATCTATGAAATCTATAGTGTTAAAGCATGTATCCTATCAAAATAAAGTGAATGCTAAATACGTTTCATGAATTCATGAATATATATTTTGCTGCCCTCCCACAGGGGTCACAGCCCCCCAACAGGGGCTACCCCCACTGCAAGGCTCACATGCCCCACCCCAGCCCCCTGATTGCTGCCACACCTGGCCCCATCCCCCGCCAGCTGCTGCAGCCCCCCCAATGGCTGCCCCACCCCCCCGCTCCCCCAGACCCACCCCCCACTTGCACCCCCAGGTCCCCATGGCTGACCCCCAACCCCAGGCACCATCACTTTAAAAAGAAAAAAAAAAAAAAAGCAGCTACTTACCCTCGAAGCAGGGCTGGGGGGCATTCCAGGGCCTCCTGGCAGAGCCCCCCCCCCCCAGGCATCACAAGACAGCAGGAGGGCCCGGGCTGGGGCTGCTGGGGCTGTCCCTCTGCCCCACACTGTGGGAGGGGCCCCAATGAGACAGACAGCAGCTACAGCTGCTGGTAAGTGCCAGGGGTTGGGGTTTTTTTTTAAACTATGGGGATGCTTGGGGGTGGGGAGCAGGTATCAAGCAGGGCAGGGAAGTGATCGGGGGGTTTGGGGGGGCTGGCCAGGCAGGAAAATGATTGGGGGTTGAGGGAGCTGGCAGAGGCAGGGAAGTGATTGGGGAGGCAGGTGGGAGGGCCAGTGGGAGACCCCCCTCCATGGTCCCCTTCCCCCTCCTCTAGCCTCCTGACCCCTTACTCACTGGCACTGGAGCCCTGGTGCTGAACACGTGGCCTGACAGGCCATGCGTTTCAGCATCAGGGCAAGGGGCCAAATACAAAAATGCTCTGGAAGCCAAAGCATCTCTGTGGAGGACCCAGCCTCTGGTTGCCTCAGGGCACAGTCCATGCCCTGCCCTGCTTTTTTAAACTTTGGGTTTTTTAGAACCCTGGATATCCAGGGGTCTAATTTTCTCCCCACATTGCAAACTTGCAGGGCAAGGAACATTTTTTAATTCCCACACGTCTCTTGCCCCATCTCAAAGGGGTTTGTGCAGAATAATCAGGTACATTAAATGCATGCATAGACATACCCACTGAAAGCAACACTTAGGCCAACCATGAGTATATTTGAAAATCCCATTCTACATGTCCCAGCTATAACAGAAAGGTATCTAATTTTCTGTCAAGCAATTTTTTAAGACTGGATCTTGTCATTAAGGAGGTTTCCTAAATAGATCATCCCAGAACCTATGCTTTTTTGTGCATTAGAAGCATAAAATCTAATTTTATGGCACTTTCTCCTGTAAGCCACTGGGATCCAGGTGTTATAGCTCAGGCTGGGGATGTAATGTACAGATGCACACTACCCAAAGCAGACAATTAATAACATTAACGTAACACTTTATATGGCTAATGTACTGTTTAACATATAAATAATCCTGTGAAGTAGGTGAGCTATTTAGTTTATTGTTAATTGTCATAATACATTTATAAAGCATATTTCCTATTCAGAAAATTCCTGGAGAAGAGGCCAGAAAGCTCTTTCACTGGACCTCAGCATAGGAGCTGCTAATAGATATAAGGAATGACATATTATAGGCAAGCTGATTATAATAAGTGGCTGTTACATCATGAAATGCGATTCAAGACTAGTGTTAAAAGGACTGACACAATAACTCATTTGATGAATGACAGAAATTTATTATTTACTACAAGTATCCAGTGTTAAATGAGCCTAAAGCAAAGCAAAGTCCAGCATTTAGCTGTAAAGGTGATAATATCTTACCAATTACAGGCAAAAGAGGCAGTCTGTTTCTTGACAGTTTCTTGGATGAAAGGGACTTGGGAGTCATGATTGACCACAACATGAAGACGTTTACTTAGACTTTTACTAAGTCGTTTTTACTAAGACTTTTACTAAGTCTAAGTCGTTTACTTAGACTTCAGGAAGGCTTTCGATACGGTATCCCACCCCATACTGGTGAACAAGTTAAGAGGCTGTGACTTGGATGACTACACAGTCCGGTGGGTGGCGAATTGGCTAGAGGGTCATACCCAGAGAGTCGTAGTGGATGGGTCGGTATTGACCTGGAAGGGTGTGGGCAGTGGGGTCCCGCAGAGCTTGGTCCTTGGACTGATACTCTTTAATGTCTTCATCAGCGACTTGGACGAGGGAGTGAAGTGTACTCTGTCCAAGTTTGCGTATGACACAAAACTGTGGGGAGAAGTGGACATACTGGAGGGCAAGGAACAACTACAAGCAGACCTGGACAGGTTGGACATACAGGCAGAAAACAACAGAATACAATTCAACAAGGAGAAATGCAAAGTGCTGCACCTAGGGAGGAAAAATGTCCAGCATACCTACTGCCTAGGAAATGACCTGCTTGGTGGCACAGAAGTGGAAAGGGATCTTGGAGTCCTAGTGGACTCCAAGATGAACATGAGTCGGCAGTGTGACGAAGCCATCAGAAAAGCTAATGGCACTTTATTGTGCATCAGCAGATGCATGACGAACAGAACCAAGAAGGTGATACTTCCCCTCTATCCGGTGCTGGTCAGACCGCAGTTGGAATACTGCATGCAATTTTGGGCGCTGCACTTCAAGAGGGATGTGGATAACCTGGAGAGGGTCCAGAGAAGGGCCACTCATATGGTTAAGGGCTTGAAGGCCAAGCCCTATGAGGAGAGACTAGGGCACCTGGACCTCTTCAGCCTCCGCAAGAGAAGGTTGAGAGGTGACCTTGTGGCTGCCTATAAGTTCATCATGGGGGCACAGAAGGGAATTGGTGAGGCTTTACTCACCAAGGCGCCCCTGGGGGTTACAAGAAATAATGGTCATAAGCTAGCAGAAAGCAGATTTAGACTAGACATTAGGAAGAACTTCTTCACAGTTAGAGTGGCCAAAGTCTGGAATGGGCTCCCAAGGGAGGTGGTGCTCTCCCCTACCCTGGGGGTCTTCAAGAGGAGGTTAGATAGGCATCTAGCTGGGGTCATCTAGACCCAGCACTCCTTTCTGCCTATGCAGGGGGTCGGACTCGATGATCTATTGAGGTCCCTTCCGACCCTAACATCTATGAATCGATGAATCTATGAACTTGAGCCTTCAATGTGATGCTGCAGCTAGTAAAGTGAGCAAAACGCTGGCTTGCATCCATAGATGCTTCTCAAGCAAATCTTAGGACGTCATTCTCCCCTTGTACTCGGCTTTGATAAGGCCACAGCTGGAGTACTGCATCCAGTTTTGGGCTCTGCAATTGAAAAAGGATGTGGAGAAGCTTGAAAGAGTCTAGAGAAGAGCCACACACATGATCAGAGGTCAGGAAAACAGACCTTACAACGACAGGCTGAGAGCTATGGGACTCTTTAGCCTGGAAAAGCACAGGCTCAGGGGTGATCTGATGGACATCTATAAGTTTATCATGGGTGTTCACCAGGATCTGGGGGAACGTTTGTTCACCAGAGTACCCCAAGGGATGACAAGGTCGAACAGTTATAAACTCCTCCAAGACCATTTCAGGCTGGACATAAGGAAGAACTTCTTTACTGTCCAAGCCCCCAAGGTCTGCAATAGCCTGCCATCGGAGGTGGTTCAAGCACCTACTTTGAACGCCTGCAAGAGAAATTTGGATGTTTATCTTGCTGGGGTCCTATGACCCCAGCTGACTTCCTGCCCCTGGGGACTGGACTCAATGATCTTCCGAGGTCCCTTCCAGCCCTAATGTCTATGAAATCTATGAAACCCTGGACACAGCAGCAGTTCTTGTCAGAAAGATCTTTCATTCTTGAAGCACGCCTTGTTAGCTGTTTTGCTCCTTTCTTATACCCTTTAGCTCAGCATCTTCAAAGCATTCTTGTGGTTGTGTAAATCAAAAGAGAGAATCCCAAGCAGTAATTAACAGAAACATCCTGTTAACCAAACTGTTCATTATTGGTTATCAGAAGGTCCCAATTTTGATTGAATTACCTTCCTCAGTAAAAAGAGGTCATCCATTTCTACTAAGTTGGAACATATCAGGAAATTGATTAACAGTCAGGAAAAATACAAGGTTTTTGAGGAGTCATCCTTGGAAGATCAAAGGAACCACTGAGACAAAACAAGAAAAAATTAGGAAGAGACACCTATCAGAGCCCATATGGACAATGTCTCTTCCTGCACATAAACATAGGTTAATTGCAAAAGAAATATTTACCATACTAATTAATCAAGGATAGACATTTTACACAATTACAGACCAGGCAAATACGATCCTGCTTAAAATCAATGTAAATATAGTAAGATAAGTTGAAAGTGCTGTCTCATTATTTCTTTTCAGAAGGTCCAGCCACAAAATTCACATCCTCTTGTACTATGCAATTGTCATCAATATTTTGTATATTTTGCGAGTAGGCTTGAGTTTCATAGTCATCAGTGGCAAACAAAATTATTCAAGCCATCTACATTTAAGGAGTTCTTTAAAAAAAAATTCCTTATCACATTTTCCCTGCCCCATCTTAAGTCAAGCATATCTCAGAAGTTTGCCTGTGACAGACTCTCCCAAGAAAGGTCTGTTCCAAAGGCTTTTTAAATCAATCCATATAAATTTAAAAAATGAGGAGAAACAAAGCTAGATGATTTCCCTCTTTGAGGAAAGATCCCTCATTGAATTATAACCCTCTAAATCCAGGGTTTGCTTCAGCCCAGAACTACAGAAATGCCACCTGGAGCTACATCTGAGGGATCTCGATGATGGAGAAAGGGAGGCTTCTACTTACTCCGCACCTGGGCCTCAGAATTCACTCTGAACCTCAGGCTACACAGAGTTTACAGCATACCATTGTCTTTCTAACCAAAGCTGCTACTGAAGACCTTTTACAGAGGAACCAAATCTTATCCTACAAGTATGTCCAGAAGGAGACCCTGGAATGAGGTTTGAGCATATTAAGAACAAGCATCAATTTTGCAGGTGTCTATAAATTGTGAGGTTAGTTAATGGAAGTGTATTTAGCAGTATCACACATACTTACTAAAACAAGTCTTTTTTATTTTCACTGCTTTTACAATGGCACAACTGTCCTGGCAGTTCAGTGGAGCTGCTTAGGTTTACACTGCAGTAAATGGGGTCAGAAGCCATATCAAAAGTTATATAAACAGTCTTTGGGATAATAAAAGATAGAGTACATACTGGGTACATACCAAGATCTATGCATTTGGGCTACCACATCAAAAGCACTACGTAAGTCAATTGGGGTAGGTGTGGATGCTGGGGCTTGCCCACATAGAAGCTGGCACAGGACCAAGGCTTAAATTATTGTCTGCCAGCTATTCAACAGCCTGTGCAAAGTCACCTGGTGGTTAAGTTTCTATTTTGCTAAAAGCCATCACCCACACTTGGCAATCCTTGATAAAGCAACCAAAATATTTATGAACAGCCATTGATTTGAAGTATCCAACTTGAGATACCTTGTCCAGTTCCTAGCAGTGCAGCTCCCCATTTTTTATGGTTTTGTGGATAAATGAAATGTTTGAAAAGTCAGGCTTCCAGCCCAACCAAAGAGCACAGTATTCACTAACTGTAGACAAACAGCAAGTCACACTGCTGCCTACTGCACTGTAGATGTAAGTAACAGAGTTGTAGTGTTGAAGCCATGATAATCCAGGAAACGTATGGGAGGCAAAGGTTTTTACTGTGATATTTTTGATCAGATCAACTGTATAGTTGAAAGAAATATTGGAGAAGCTTTTGAGCATGGGGGCATTTGTATACAAGACTGCGCCATAGTGCCAGGTTTTTTTAAAAGCACCTGGCACTGTGGCGCATTATGCATTTGTATAAACAGCAAACTGCACATCAAGCGCTGAGAAAATGGCGGCAGCACTTTTAACTAAAGCATATTGAAGGTGTTTTAGATCAAAAGAACACCACTGCCATTTTTTCAGTGCTGACACACATTTCACCATTTATACAAATGCATGCGATGCAGCACTGAGGACCTCAGCTTGTGTGTGGAAGAGACTCATACATAGCATATGCACATGTATAAGTGCCCAAAGTGACTCTCTTCAGGTCTAGGGAACAGTCTGCTTTACAGATTGTCTAGATAAGAGACATCCCAGCTTCCAGCCTAGCACTGTTCCACCCTAAGGGGAAGAAACAGGTATTTTAATCTTCTTACGCTGTAGCTCAATGGTAGAGGTGGATCCAGTGGCCTAATTCATAATGTGTTTGCAAGCTATCCATTGCACAGAAGTGCTTTTTAGGAGATTGTGCATTTCATTTCTCAGTAATTTTTGGCAATAGGATTGTGGAACTGATCTTTTATATTGACTTGCTCTTCCCTTTATAGGCTTAATAATGGTATCATATAGTAATTCACTGCATACTGCTTCAGTATTTTTATGCTTAAATCAATGATCTGTATTCCACTGGATAATAAATGAGAGCAGTGTATGGAAGAAATGGAACAGAAAAGATGTATATTACTTGTTTTCTACACACGTTATGTATGGAACGTAGGATACAGTAAGGAGCACCTCGGAGGCCATCAAGTCTAGTCTCCTGTACTAGCAGGCACCCAGTTCTCCAAAACGATCCCCAGAATGTCTACTCTGACCCCTCTTGCACACCACAGCCCCCAAACATTCTATTAAAAAACCTAAAATGTGCCACGAGTAAAGATCAGAAGAGACAAAGACCCTGTCACTGCTTTGCCAATGCATGGACAGGAAATTTCCCTGAGATGATCATAGGAAGAAGACCACACACTATAGTACAGATGCAGACAAAAAAAAATGACCCTCCATATCTGACCTGGGAAAGAATCCCTCCCTGACTGAAATTTGGCAACTGATTTGACTCAGAGTGCCACCCAGGCTAGACACATGAAATAGGCACCTGAGAGATTTGTAGTGTAGCAAAACCCTCAGTTTTTCTTGGTTTTTTTATTTTAAAATGCATTCCCTCCCCTTCCCCAACCATTTCTGACTTCTTCTCTCCCTCTCTATTCCCTATAGATAAGTATAAGTAAGTTAAGACATAGGATAAGCTTCAGCATTTTATTTTGGTAGCAAGCTGTATTTGTTTTGTTTTCTCTCCTTCTTTATACTGTATAATTATTATGTTTATATTGATTTTTACTGTTCTATATTACTGTTACTGATACTATATGATTTAGGCCTACATATGTAAGTTAGCATAAGTCATGTCAAATTTCCATTTTGTTTGTCAAGTCTCCATCTTGTCCCCATGCCCTGTTGTGTAACCTATGACTCATACCTACCCCTCCTATGTAACTTGGTTCCTGAATGAATGGGGATGAATGCAGGTGCTTGAGAGACAATGGCAGTAGGTCTAAAAATAGCTCCTTCTGAATGACCGAACCATCAAAACCAATACCTGGACCAACAACCCAGCCCTTGGAACCACCCTCAGCATTCAAGAAACAAAAGAGGAGGCAACCCACCATTGTGCCAAGGCTGCACATGCTCAGTATGAACACCTGGAACCCTCTGGAACAGGACTGACATTGCCTGGACAGGCCCTCCCCATAGGAGATCAGAGGTAGTCTTCCCCATAAAAATGAGTAGTGAAGACTGACTCCTTAGGACACCTTCTCCATCTGGACCAGTGCCATGCCACATCACCTAGCAATGATCTGGTGTGGGGACTCCAGGTTCTTGACCACCTGGGTGACAGTGATCATTACCTACTGGAATTCACCATATAGCGCAGGGTGTCAAGGGCCTGCAGTAAGGCAGTAGCCCTTGACTTCAAGAGGGCCAACTTCAACGAGTTGAGGAGATTGGTAGGAGAGGCACTGGGGTCCTGGAGAGTTGGGGAACTGGGTGTCCAAGATGAGTGGTCATTCCTTAAGGAGACGATCCTCCATGCCCAAGAGCTGACAGTTCCAATGAGAATCAAAGGAGGCAAGAGTGCTCAAAAGCCCCCCTGGCTCACCAAAGGCATTCAGGAATGCCTGAAAGCCAAAAAAGAGGCGTACACCCAGTGGAAGGGAGGGGTTATCACCAAAGAGGAGTATACCTCCAACGCTTGGGCTTGTAGGAGGGCTGTTAGGAAAGCTAAGGCAGATACGGAACTAGGGCAGCATCAAGGATCAAGGACAACAAAAAGTCCTTTTTTAAATAGATGCCCTCCACCCAAGGGTGTTGAGGGAGCTGGCAGGGGTCATCGCGGAGCCCTTGGCCCGGCTATGAGCATTCGTGGTCACCTGGCCAGGTGCTGGGGGATTGGAAACTAGCTAATGTGGTCCCCATTTTTAAGAAAGGGAGGAAGGAGGACCCAAGTAACTATAGGCCCATAAGCCTCACCTCGGTCCTCAGGAAGATCTTGGAGAAAATCATCAAGGCACATCTAGGGGGGGGGCCAGCAGGGGAGATCATGCTCAGGGGCAACCAGCATGGGTTCATTAAAGACTGGTCCTGCCTGACCAATCTGATTGCCTTTCATGACCAGGTAACTAAAACCTTGAATGATGATGTCACCGTGGACGTAGTCTTTCTAGACTTTAAGAAGGCCTTTGACACTGTTTCTCACCCCATTCTCATTAAGAAATTAAGCGACTGTGGCATTGATGCCTACAAAGTTCGATGGGTAAAAAAAACTGGCTGATAGGGCGCACCCAGAGAGTAGTGGTGGACGAGTCGTACTCAACCTGGCGAGATGTGAGTGGTGGGGTCCCCCAGGGCTCAGTCCTCAGGCCCGCACTGTTTAACATCTTCATCAGCAACTTGGACGAGGGGGTTGAAAGCACATTGTCCAAGTTTGCTAATGACACTAAGATGTGGGGCAAGGTGGACACACTTGAAGGGAGAGAGAGGCTGCAACTAGATTTAGACAGACTACAAAAGTGGGCAGATGAGAATAGGATGGGGTTCAATGTAGATAAATACAGGGTGCTGCACTTTTGGAGAAGGAATCCACAGCATACATACAGGCTGGGGAGTTCCCCTCTCGAAAGCACAGAGGCAGAAAGGGATCTTGGAGTCATTATTGACTCCAAGATGAACATGAGCTGCCAATGCCAGACCGCAGCCAGCAAGGTCAGCCATAACTTGTCATCCAAAGATGCATCTCAAGCTTGTCCAGAGAGGTGATACTCCCCTTTTATGCGACACTGGTCAGGATGCAGTTGGAGTACTGCATCCAGTACTGAGCACCGCACTTTAGAAGGGATGTGGCCAGCCTGGAAAGAGTTCAGAGGAGGGCCACCCGCTTGGTGAGAGGGCAGCAGGACAGGCCCTGAGGGACCTGAACCTGTTCAGCCTCAGCAAGAGGAGGCTGAGGGGGGACCTGGTAGCTGCCTACAACCTCATCAGGGGAGATCATCAGCAAATAGGAAGATCCCTATTCTCCCCAGCAGCACCTGGGGTGATGAGGAACAACGGTAATAAGCTGATGGAGAAGAGGCTTAGGTTAGAGATCAGGAGGCAATATTTTACGGTTAGGGTGGCCGGAATCTGGAACCAACTTCCTAGGGAAGTGGTCCTCCTCCCTACCTTGGGTAAATTCAAAAAGAGGTTAGATGATCACTTGTTTGGGATCTTGTGAACCCAGCATTGATTCCTGCCTGTGGCAGGGGGTCAGACTAGATGATCTGTTCAGGTCCCTCCTGACCCTAGCTACTATGAAACTATGAAATACATAGGGAGTATGAAGAAAGCACCGGGTAACATGGGACCCCTGCAGGATACGCTAGGGAATCTGGTGGTTGCACCAGAGGAAAAGGCAGACCTTTTTAACAATTTCTTTGTCTCCATTTTTTTGTGCAGGGACCAGGACTCCCCCACTGAGATTCAGGATGGACTCAGGAGAGACTCTGACAGGCCTAGGGTTGGGGAAGACTGAGTTAGGGAACTTCTGGAGGGGCTGGACATGTTCAAATCAGCAGGTCCAGATGATGTCCACCCCAGGGTGCTGAGGGAATTGGCAAGGGTTATCGAGGGGCCCCTGGCACGGCTTTACGAGCACTCATGGTGCTCTGGCCAGGTGCCAGATGACTGGAAGAGGGCAAATGTGGTCCCCATTTTCAAAAAAGGGAGGAGGAAGGACCTGGGTAACTATAGGCCCGTTAGTCTTACTTCCATCTTGGGGAAGCTCTTTGAGAGATTATTCAGGAGCACATCTGGGAAGGACTGGCAGAGAGGATGATGCTCAGGGGCAACCAGCATGGGTTCATTAGGGGCAGGTCCTGCCAAACCAACCTGATTGCTTTTCATGATCAAGTCACAAAATCATTGGACACAGGTGTCGCAGTGGATGTAGTCTTTCTGGACTTCAGGAAGGCTTTGCAACGGTCTCCCACCCCATTCTCATTAAAAAACTAGGCAACTATAGCATTGATGCCTACACAATCAGATACGTGGCAAATTGGCTGAGGGACCGTACCCAGAGGGTGGTGGTGGACGGGTCATATTTGACCTGGAGGGATGTGGGCAGTGGGGTCCCCCAGGGCTTGGTCCTTGGGCCCGCATTGTTTAATCTCTTTATTAGCGACTTGGACGAGGGGGTGAAAAGCACCCTGTTCAAATTCACTGACGACACCAATATCTGGGGCAAGGTGGGCACGCTAGAAGGGAGGGACAGGATACAGCTGGATCTGGACAGATTACAGGGGTGGGCGAATGAGAATAGGATGGGATGCAATACTGACAAGTGCAGGGTACTGCACTTGGGCAGTAAGATCCAGCAGCATACCTATAGGCTGGGGAACTCCCTTCTCAAAAGCACAGTGGCAGAAAGAGATCTTGGAGTCATTATCGATTCCAAAATGAACATGGGCTGCCAATGTGAGGACACAGTCAGTAAGGCCAACTGCACCTTGTCATGCATCCACAGATGCATCACAAGCAGGGCCAAGGAGGTGATCCTCCCCCTCTATGCAACACTGCTCAGGCCACAGTTGGAGTACGGCATCCAGTTCTGGGCACTGCACTTTAGGAGAGATGTAGCAATCATCAAGAGGGTCCAGAGGAGGGCCACTCGCATGATCCCGGGACAGCAGGGCAGACCCTATGAGGAGGGTCCCAAGAACAGGTCAGGTTATTTTTGACACTATGGTAGGAGCGGGCAAAATGTGACCTGGGGGCTGGATGCAGTCCGCCAGGCCATTCTATCCAGCCCACGGGGCCCCTAAAAAATTTAAAAAATTAATATTAATCTGCCCTGGGCTACCTGTCATGAGGCCCTCAATGGCTTGCCAAAACTCAGTAAGCAGCCCTCTGCCCAAAATAATTGCCCGCCCCTACACTATGGGCACATCTACATGAAACAAGAACTATGCAGTAGCCAAATAATACTGCACAGTAGCATGTCACAGCACAGTGCTCATACACTACTGTGCAGTATTATTAGGCTAATGAGTAGTAATGTCATGTAGACGCACCCTATGAAATCCAATTTGAAACTCTGGGTTTAATCTTGTGAATCATGTGTAGGTGTCTGCACAACAAACAATGCTAATATTGTGTAGTACAACCATGGCATCCTTTAAAGGATCTTATGGTTGAGAATCATTGTTATAGACTAATAATACCCCTATATTTATCCTTGAGAGTCATCCCATTTATCTGCAGACGGCTTAGGACAACTTTCAGCAAGACCGTTCATGTTGCTTTACATGCCATGCAATCTCATAATGTATACTGGAGCAGTGCCTAGTGGGGGAACCTATAGGATGAGGACTAGGGGATGCGCAAAGTGAAAGATACTGCTGCTGCCTAGTGTTTGCTTGGATCGCATGACAGCAAGCTAGCACAGCATTTGACTCACAATAATCCCCTACATTTTGATAAAGCTTCAATCCGTCCCTCAGTGTCTAGCATTTATTTGACAATGTGATACAATAGTTGCTAGCCAGGTTTTGCCTAATGAAGGGAATAAGCATCACAATCTGGAGTGGATCTGAACTTCCCTGGAGTGCATAACTTGGCCCTCTGCATGGAAGTGACACTTTCCTTCTTGATGATTTATATACAGAAAAAGGCAATCTAATTAATGAGAAGTAAAGACCATTTTTTTTAGTGAGAGAAATTGAAAATAGAATTGTTACATGCAGCTACAACATGCCAGGATCCCAGCATTTTCAGGAAAAAGTTATTCAGTTATACTTTTATGTCCTTAGCACAAGCTCATGAGAGCCCATTCCCGCTGCCTTTACTCCCATAAGACTTCCAGAGAATCAGATTCAACCTGTAAAGGCCCAATGACTCCTATAAAAATCTGTGGGGCTGCAGGGTAGGGACTAAGTAAAATTTTGCTCACTGATTTGAGTTCTCCTGGACTACAGACCACAAGAATAGGCCTTTTGTATCCAACTGTTCTCATTGTTCAGAAGTCACTCTCACAATATAACTCAATTTCTATGGAAGTTTTTGCTCCTTTTTAAATGCCCAATTGTTGAAAATAAATTCTATTAAAAACTACTAATTTATCATCTGAGAGAGTGATACAACACAGCAGATGGCAGGAGCCAGCAGGGAACCGCCAAACTTCCCAGCTGAATCCTTACCAACAACTGCTCTGGGATAGCAGCTCCAATACTCCCACATAGCTAGTGAAGAGCAGTAAGGAGCCTATTCCTCAGAGTTCCTCAAAACAGCACCAGTGAAAAGAGACTTGAGACACTCAGCCATAGACATTATAAAAGATGTCTGTTCTCAAACCCTTTGTGCTTTAACTCTGCAAGAAACAGGCTGACCTCCTCCTTGCTCTTGTACCTCAAAATCATCTCTCCTTCCCTTTCTGTCCTCTCCCATTTTACCTATTACCCAAAAGGAAAAAAAAAAACCCACTGCACCAACAAAACACATGCCAGCCTTCAAACTTACTGCTCTGTCCAGAAACTGTTATCACAATTCACCACCCTCTTTTTACATGGTGACCATCTAAGTCTGTTTTTGTGTTTGCACAGCACAAAATGTTCCTGATGGTAGTAGCAACCAATGGCCCCAAATGCTACTATTATGTACTTAAGATTATTTTACTTCATTATTTTGATGAAAAAGCAATAGCCACTGTAGCAAATCCATCAATGTGCAACTCCACAGTAGGATTCTAACATTTTAAGGCAGCCAGTAGGGACATTTCATGTAAAAAAAAAAAAAAAAAAAAATTATTTACAGTTTACAAAATGTATTATTGTTTCTATGTACCAGAAAAAGGGGGTATGTTTGTTTGTTTTTTAAAAGTGAGATACAGAACTTTCATGTTAAGCTACAAAATTTAAATCTCTATTTTCATGCAAGTATTTGCCTCTACAGCATATAAACAGACCTGCACTAACAGCCATCTTAAAGTAAGAACATTAGTACACTTCTTGAAATTAGCTCTGTTCTGAGCATACACAAGAGACACTGTAAGTTGTATTAAAGCAAACCTACACAACTTTGTCTGGAACCCATATGACAAACTTATAAAGTTTAAGGAAGTTATTTCTCTGAGGACTAAAATTCCAATACACATTAGTTATCTTTTCATAGGATCTGTTAGTTTTGGAAACAAAAATTGTATCCTCAAAGCTGACAAAAATAAAATAAAAATATATATATGGGACCAAGTTCATCTCATGTTATTCCATTTAGTAATATCATATCTATTTGGCCCATGTAATCCAGCACAGTAAAAATAATGCATCTTTTGAACTAAATGAACTATAGAGAATCATCACAAATGTGGTGGGTAAAACAAACTTGTTATGAGCATTTCATTAGTAATAAGGAAAGCAAACTTGATCTTCTTAGGTGCATATTAATTTAAAGTTTTCTAAACAAACTTACATAAGTAACATCAGTACAAGAAGCAAACAAGCAAATATAACTATTATAGTGACAAGGTTACCTTATTCAAGCAGATTAATTCTCACTAACTTTTGCAAAATTACTCATTTGGCCTGCTGAATATTCATAATTAACTCTAATTAGCTATTTGAAAATGTTCAGGCTGATAGCTGAAGATTCTTTGTGCATAAGGGTCACTGTCTATTGTCATTTTCTGTCCCATGTAAGTGTGGTAGCTCTCCTGATGAAAATGCTCACAGTGAAGGTTAATCCAGTCTCTTTCAGTGCTGTATCTCTCTGCTTCAGCAAGGATCCTAGTTAAAGCCATAATGTAACTTAATGCCATCTGAAGGGTCTCGTATTTGGATAGTTTCTTATCTTGACCCCATTGTGGAACCACTTTTCTCAATCGATCAAAGGCTGTGTTCAGTCCTTGCATTCTTCTTCTTTCCCTGGCATTAGCAGCCAGCCTCCTCTTGGCAGCACTCTCCATCCTTTCAGAACCACATTTCATTATACAGCCTGTTCCACTTTTGCACTGCATATCTGACTCCAAACCAGAATCCACATTATTTGATTTACAGCTCTTCATATTTGAGGCAGCTTTAAATTCTGAGAGAAAAAAAAAATGTGATAGCTGGAAACTGCTGGGGAAATCACTCTTAGAATGCAGGCTTTGTACCTTCTGTTTCCAGAAGTCAGTGAGAGTTTATTTTCATGATCTCAAAAAAGAAAGTAACAGTTTTCTGGATGAATTTTACATAGACTCTCATTTGGTGCAGAAACAAGAAAGCAAGCAACTGCAGTTTGTAATTGGTCTGATGTTCATTTCTTTAAATTTGACAAAGAAAAATGAACTGATGAGATCTCCATTCTGAAAAATTCAAGACAGTCCATTTAATCAAAAAAAATTTTAACAGATTAAAAACACATCTATTCCAACAGGATGTTTGCTTTAACTAGCAGGAAAAGCCCCAGATCATTTTAGGACCTGATATTTTATAGTGATAAACTGTTGCAGCCTAAAGAAGTAAATCTGCAAGAGAAGGAAAGAGTGTTCCTTCTTTGATTACTGCCGGTGGGCAATGATCATATTTTACAGGCAAGAAGAGGCTTTATAGAAGCAGCAGCCAGAGCTGAACAGGTGGTAGCAGGTGGGTGGGCGGCCCTCTGCTTCCATCCCAGTACCTTCACACCCTGGGAACTACAGGGGGAAAAAAAAACAGCAAAACCCTGACATTACAGCCTTCATCTGTTGAAAAGTCTTCCAAAGCCATGTCTGTCCAGCACTAACAACGTGCCATCTGGAGTAGTGTCTGGCTGGCCCCACAAGAATCACAACAGTTAAGCAAGAGGTCTTTTCAGTGAATAATTGTTGGAGCTCAGCAAAAATCTCTCAAAACATAGCAGTTTGCACATTGAGGCAAATGAAAATGCCTGTTAAAAACTGTTAGGGGTAAGGGAAGTAATTTTACAAGGATATTAGAGAGTGAATTACGGCTATGTAGAAATACATAATAATACAACTTTGGATAGTATAAATCTCAAGTAGACTGGTAAAAGGTTTAACACCCTCAAACAATTTATTGTTATAATAACAACAATAAAAATATGCTGAACATTCTCTAGGGAGTGCAATGTTTTACGTGATACTAGACACACGTAATATATTTAATTTCAATTAAAGTGAATTGCTTGAATATATTTAAGCTTTAAGATAATTTAATAATATGTAAGAGAAAAATGTGGACTTAATGCAAATTAACTGAAAATATCTGAAGAGATTGTGATATAAATGCATACAATTACAAAAACACTTATATGCACATAATATACCCCATAATTTTGCCACTAGTACATGCAGTACACATGTACAGATCCACTATATACATATAATTTATGGCATAGGAAATAAAGATTACCACATTTTACAAAAGCCTTCAAAAAGTTACAGGAATAAAAGAAGAGCTGAAAACAAGTTAAAATGAACACATAAAAAATAATTTGACTGTGACTGCCAAAAGATAAACTTCAGCAACTAATAATGGCAGAGCATTAAAAAAACACTGAATGTTGATATTGCTTTTTTGGAGGAGTGGTTGGTTTTATTGCTTTGGTATGTCCACAAACTTACAAGAAAATGTATATGATTTTATGACTTTTCCATATGAAATGAACAGAAAGACTAAAACTTGTCACGCTATGATTTATTATCTATATTTGATTTCAAGCTTAATGAAATTGGTACCAAGCATTTGTAAATTAGTAACGTTTTCATTAGGGACAGAATACTGTACATTTGCCTAAAACTGCAGATCAATTGTTTCTATTATGACTCCAAAACCCCACATAGTTGTAAACAGTTGATTAATCCCTAGAAGAAGCAATGACAATGAAATGAGGTTGAATAATCTGAAAACAATAGGATGCAATTGAACGTTAATGGACTTCAGCATGACAGATGTTGAACACAGGCTGTTATGCACAGTTGCTTCTACTCTTAATATACTGAAACCTAAATGGTCTTGATCATGGGTGGTGATGATGGTAGCAGAGAGTCTATATTATTCTATTATCAAAATGTCTGACGTACTTCTTTAAAAATTGAAAAAAGATTTAGTTCACGTTTTATCAAAAGGTCGGACAATCCTCTATGTGCACTGAGGTCAGTGCACTGAGGAGAACAGGTATTCTCCCAACCATTAAGTTCTCATCACATATTAAAATATCACTTTCAAATGACCATTTGTAATTAACTGGTGTTGGTGCTTTTGTCCAAGACACAAATTTGGAAAGGTAACTTCCAGAATGAAGTATCATCATATGTCTTTCCTAAGGGTAGTACCAATTAGATTCTAAAAGATGTTCTACCTTAGTGGATAGTGTTATTGGGAATTATATATGTGCAACAGCAGAAAAAAAAAACCTAATTTGAAAATTACTACCATTTCAGGCTTCAGCATACATTACATAACCTGAAGATGATTAAGTTACATAAAAGTTCTGTTAAAAGTGTTTAATAAAAAGGTTTGGGATTCTTATGGGATTTTAACACAAATGAGTACAAGTTTTTAAAGTAATAATTATTTGTAAACTAGTAAAATATGTTCTGAATAAATATAAATGCATTCTCATGCATTCTCATGAGGTATACAGTCACTAGTATCTTGAGATAAACTTATTTTAGTGGTAAAATAGTACAGGTATTTTTATATCAGTAATGTGGGGAAAATTTCCTTAAATTATTATATGGTAGAATTCCAATTATTTCCATTAGCTAAACAGAGTAGAACCAGGTTTAAAAAAAACCCCACCCATAATATGTGACCAGTCATGAAGATTTTTTTTTTGTTAACAAAGTGATAAGAAATGTGGAAGTTTTAAACTCTGAAAATTTACCAGAAAAGGCTTACTTTTATATTCAATTCCACTAATGAGCAGAGTTGTGCCATTGGATTTTCTCCCTTTACTAACAGGCTGATGTACATCACCACAATTGGGATAATATGCCAGCTTCACCAGGGGAGTCAGCTGTGGATTTATAATTATCCCAGACAGAAGATAAATCTTAGCCTTATTAAAATGTGAAAATTCTATAAAAAACACACTATGTCCCTTAGTACCAAAAAATAAATTAAGGAATAGATTCTGTCTTAATAATAACTCTATAATAACATTTCCCAAGGCTTAAATTAAGGGGAAAAATTATCCTAATTCCATATCAAACTACATGTTGTGCTAATTGTTAATTTACACATTTTTATAGGAGAGTGCATTAACTATTTAAGGATATTAGTATTTTATATTTGAGGATGTATATGAAACAAAATGGTTCTATCTAAAAAAGTTGTTTAATTTTTTTCCACAGAAATCTCAGCAATAAGACCTTGTTGTATGTTAACAAATATTGTTAATTTCCATGGCCAGCTGTACATATGAAAAAGAGAGATTGAAAAAAGATAGACCTGAAAAATTCAACAAGTTAATTATCACTGCCCGGTCAATATGAGCAATAAGAGAAAGCAATGTGAGAAAGAAAAGACATCGGTGAGGTTCTTTTTTGTTTCTTGATTTCTCTCTCATATATTTGATTTTTCCATATATTTCAGTTATATCTCGGATACTATTTATATCACCTATGTAAATCATCTATATAAATAGATATACAGTCCATAGATAATATTTCCTTTCCCATTTACTTTCATTCATTTTACAGGGATTTTACCCTTTGCTCTGATGCTTTTTCAGTCATTTTTCAAATACTTCCTAAATTTTGTGGGGGGATTTATTTTCTAAATAGTACAACTACACAGATTTTCTAGTCTGTCATACTGTGGGTGATAGAATTCTTTATAGATCCTTAGCCCACTGTTTCTCAAGAATTTCTTTTTTAATCTTACTTTGTGATTTCCTAGCATTATCTCAGTTCAACAAAATAAGAAACACCTGAGCAAAGTGCTGCATGTAATCAATTAATCAGATTTAAGTATATAAAAGACCAAAATATGCTGTCAGATATACATGCATAAATCCAGGTGACTTTAGTGGAGTTACCTAGGATTTAATCTTGTGTAACAAAACCTTATTTTTTGTTTTTTGAAAAGAGAGAGAATATAGCTGATAATGCTTCTTTCTTGGTGCAGCCATAAGCAGGAGTCATTGAACCTCACTACAGCATCATCAGATAACCACTAACACTTGAACTAAAATGGCTTGCTGCTTGAAAGTAATGTTTACTTATAGTTTCTCTTCCCGACTGAATATTTGTCTTTGGCATTCTTGTCAGTAATTTTAGAGTTTAGCAGCAGCTCCTAGCATTATGGATTTGAGTTGTCCAGAGCATATGACTAGGATTAAAAATAAACCACGTATGTTAAAAATTACCTCCTTGATATCCAAGTTGATTAATTCGATTTATCAATGACAGTAACAGACAGCAAGAAGAACTGAATACCAGCTACATGCATTTGTCTGACAAGTATGATTTAATCCCTTTTGTGCTGGGATGCCTGGGCCCAAGCTCTAATTTTAAAAAGAAGTACTGGGAGACTACTAAAATAATGCCACTCAACAGCATTTCAAACTAACCCATCACACTTTGTCTCCTCCAACAGCGTTATGAGATTTGCGAAAGTTGTATCAATAGAAAACAGCTACCGTACCTCTTTCTCCTGGTCAGAACTAGCTCTTCACCTTCCAAAAATCTTTCATAGGTAAAGTTCCCCAGGTGAAGACTCCCAATCACTGCTGGAGCCTCAAAGACCATTTAAACTGAAGTGAAAGACTAGTAGAGTAGTGTACCGGCTGCTGCTTAATTGATAGCAGGTGGGTAACTACCAAAGTATGAGCCCATTAATGAGAGTCAACTTCAGGTAAAGTTTGACTCAGCTCAGAGAAGACAGGACAGGAGAAGAGATAAAAGCCCATGACCTGGCAGCCATGTGTCTCCATACTTCAATTATTTATCTTGCTTCCCTACTACGACTGAAAGACAACAACAAACAAATTGCAAGGATTGAACGTGAGGGAAAAGAACAGACAGAGAAAAAAACACTCACAAGGGAAGCTGAACAAAACCAGTTCTTAAGCGTGACAAAATAATCCCTTCCAGTAATAGCTTCAGCTTCCTTAACACCCCTGGATCAGACATCCTTTCCAAGCCTTCCTTTGCCCTAACAAGCACTGAGCTTTGCTATCTGCCCCATCTTTATCCTGTGAAAAGAGAGCCCCCATCTGGGGAAGGGCTCAGCCACCACAGCCACCATCAGGGACCACTGCTGCTCCCTTCCTCTTTTTCCACCCCCATTACCAGAAACTCTCTTTCTGTTCCCCTGTGTCTTACTTAAAACTCGCAAGAGATACTGCTAGTCTACCAGGTGGGAGAAATAATGAATAGCTCTCCCACAGGCTGGGGTAGAACTATACCTCCCATGTCAGCTGCTTCTGAACAAGAGTTTAATTTTGTTTTAAAGACATGTTTCTGTAATATGAATATTCCTAAACTCTGCCATAACACTAATACCAAAAAAGACTCATTCAGCTGTGGTCCTGCACAGATGATGGCCACTTGTGAAAAGTTTAATTTAAGTGACTTTCCTCACATCATACAGGAATTCTGGTAGAGACAGGGTTAGAATCCATTTCTTTAAAGTGGGTAACAAAAGATATTTTTTTAACCTTGGGAACTATTCAAACTTCCCAAGATTAACCTAGAAGCGCATATCCAGAACAGAAAATCTTCATCCTGATTGGTCTGAGTTTGGAAAACCTCCGCTGAAAAGAACTCTTATAAATAAAGTGTGTAAGGCCAGCGCTACCAGTGCTGACTACAACACTACACATTTTCTACAATTCTAACGTTACGTGGTCAATTCTACAACCACTTCCCTCTTTATGTATGAAACATCAACAGAAATCCATACATTCCTTTTCTACTTTTGCACAGCCAGTGAAACTCTTTGATATTTCAACTATTAACACGTATAAGCACTCCTGAAACAATATCATGTCAAATACGCTAAGCATCAGAGAGCTGTTTTCTTCATCTAGCCTGCAACATACTTACTTGAATTTAGGATGAAGGGTCCCCCCCACCCCCACTTAGCCTGGGGGAAAGCCCCCCGTATTAGATTTGAAGGGGGGCCAGGAGGGAAGGCAGCTGCAATCTTTCAGTATCAGATTGCATGCACCCTCCAAAGGGTAAGACCCTTTGGAAATAAATGGGGGGCAGAGTGCAAGGGATCCACCTAACCCCCCAGCCACTATTTTCCCTGCTGTAGTAGTGGGAGGGGGATGAATTTAAGACAACCCTCTGATAATTAGATTTTATACCTAGAAAATTATAACAAATATATAAGATTCTATATATGGAAAACTAATTATTGAGGGGTTGTCTTAAATTCACATCAGCCAAAAAAAGCTGATTGCTGATGCTGTCAATTTTCCTTATATCAGTGCCAATCTGATATGGGACTGATGCACCTCTAGTTATTAGTTGTACTGTTCAACCCATTCACAATATCAATTTCCCAGATTACTTTCAATAGTCACTGGGAGATGGATTCCAATTCTGGTAGACTCCCGACCAATCCTATGCCAAATTTGTTAATCTAACCCTTTTCCAGTGTGATGTTCCATTTCTATTTTTGCTCTTTTCAGCCCTATCAAAAAAGGGCTTGCATAGTTTCTGAATGAAGCCAAAGATACACACAAACTTTCCAATAGTCCATTGCTATAGGTAATTGAAGAACCCTGTGAAAACCTACCTCAGAACCACTGAAATCATAAGCAACAGATAAATCTCTCCTAGTTTAACAATGCATTTTTTTTTCAGTTTAAAACAGAAACTATAAGCAAAACTCAGTAACTGTGAGGTCAAGAGGGAAACTGCATTATTTCCAGTGCTGCCTTTCTTTCTTTATCCAATTGCCTACATATAGTTCAGCAAAATCAGAGTGCCTTCTTGCAGCAATACTAACTGGAAGTCTGCTTTAGGCACAGATTAATCCAGCCCTAGTTTAAAGACTGTGTACAGCTGCTGACAACCATTATAAGGAACAATTTTCCAAACCTGTAGTTTTAATCTGATACACTCATCACTGCTAAGGTAGATTCCACAGCTACAGAGAAGCTGGATTTGCCTTTTATTGCTTTAAACATGGCTGCAAGACTGACTTGAAATTCCTTTTCCCATAAATGCTTTAATTCCACTTTTTCATTATCCATTTTAAAGAAATTAAATTATAGAGTTATGCCCATATCCATCTTAGAAGTAACTAAAATGTTCAGTTATTTGGATCTACAGTTCGGGTTGAGACTATTATAGAAACAAGGGGCAAATCACAAGGTTCAGTATTCTGTCTGGACACAAATTTCCCCTGAACTGAGACTTCAGATCCCCAGATTCTTGGTGAGGTTCCATTACTATTGTTACTATTTATGTATAATTTATGTACTGTGTTTCACAATCAACAAAAGGTAACAGAATCTCTGTTTTACTCAGACAAAAACAATCAATTAAGAGGTAGGATAATGCAGAATATTGTCAGGAAGTGTAAAAACGCTTCACCAAAGAAACAGTATATAATGAATGCTCTGAAGGAGAGGGAGGGTACTTTGAACATGTGGCGTGGGATCCTGTTCTAAAAATATGGGAGAAGAAACCCAGGAAAGAATGGAAGATGAAGATGCAAGCCGGGCCTCTAGTAAGACTTATACACACACTTAACTTTATTCATTGAGTAATCCCTTTGAAGTCAGCTACTAAAAGCACATCAAGTTGCAGAATCAGAAATAGAGGGAGCAATAAGGAGAGAATATGGAGAATAGCAAGAGGAGGCACTGGATAAGATATAAGGAGAAAAGGAGCAAACAGAGCTATACGAAGGAGCCCTGAAGGTTCAAATGAGGAGCATAAACTTCTGTGGTAGTAGACAGAAAGGCAAAAGAAAGGATTCGAGGGATGGTGTGAAAACTGATCTTAGCAGTGACGTTTTGATTAAAATGCAGAAGACCACATAAATATACCACAAATGTTAAGAAATTAAAAGTGCAAAACTCAAAGTAATTCCTATGTAATATAGCATATTAGTTTCAACTAATGGAACTTTTACTTACACTTTAAAATTTACATTAAATAAAATAACTAATCATTAATGTGATTACCTGAATGCTGCTATGGGATCACAGGCCAGCTATACCAATTTATAGTAGCTGAGGACCTGACACTATTACTTTTAAATTGTTTTCATTTTTGTAAGTTTACATCCTCAGCCTTAAAGTTGCACTAAAGCAGTTAATGGAATTCAATTCTGCCTAAAAATAAGTTAAATTAAACCTTCCATATATAACTAATTTGAAAGAAATCTTAAAACCATGAAAGTTTTCACAAACAAAAGAAACAGCCCAGCATAACACTGACTGCAAGAAACAAATCATGGCTATGTTGTGTGGTGAAATTAATAGGCAGACAAACATTTAAAACCATGATGCCAGAGGATGGGGTATGCTTTTTATAAAAATTCAGAAGGAGTTATTTTCTTGTGCGAATAGGCATAAAATTATAACCCACTCCCCTGTTTCTCATTGATTTCCAATTGGCACAGTTTGCCAGATGCTGTTTGGTCTAAGTGCTGCACTGACCTCCACTTGCAACGCTGGCCCCCTTTTGCTTTGTTGCACAGCATTTTCCCAGCAGGGAGGGTCCAACCCCACTAATATTTGCTGCAGCAACTTTTGCTAAAGGCTTATAGGTTATCCATATGTTCTACTAGAGGGGCCAGCCTGACTGGAATTAACTCAGAAGTGGCGTCCAGCATTGTGGCTGGAGCTGGCCCAGAAGAGATTATAAATGCCCCAAAACTAATTAAATATTTTATCTCCTGCTGATAAACAAAAGGGAACGAGGGCTAAAATTAAAAATGCCTGATTTAACAAGGATCCCTAAGTAGAGTCACAAAGACAACCCGAAAATCAGTGATGCATGCTTTAAAAGCCTTCTAATGGGTCAAAGCTGTTACATAAATAAGACATTCACTTTATTATTCTTAGGTTTAGATACTCATAATCAGGTTGAAGTGCATTTTATAGTGGCATTTCTCAGGTAAGATTCAGACTCTCAATGTGAATTTGAAACTTTGCTTAATTTTCACTTTTACAGAGGAAACAAAAGACAAAATAATGTCCTTTTAAAGATAAATACAAACATAAGGACATTCACTGTAGTTTCAAATATATTATGAGAATTCAGGTTAAATGATCAAAACATTAGTTTACAAGGCAGAGATCAAAGGATTTTTCTACAGAATTAATAATTTTAAAAATCTTTTAACTCTAATGCCTTTTCAAATGAGGTAAAACAAAAAAATAATATGCTGAAATTGCAAATTATTTTCCATATACAGCATTTAGGTGTATTGTTTAGTTTTCTAAGAAAAAAATAAGAATTTCTAAATGTTAGGCTTTTTAAGGGATAGTTTATACTTCAAAAATAATAATTTAGAAAGAAAATTAGAAATTTAGAAATTTATAATTTTCTATACTTGTAAAAATTATGGTTATCATTTAATTTTGAGAATATGCCATTAAGATGTATATTTAGGATATTTGAGAGGAATTTATTAAAAATTGTTAGCAATGAGATGTAACATGCCCCCTCCAGGGGTGGGAGTGGGGGAAGGATCAGGGCACCAGCCCTGGGTGCTGATTTGGGAGGGTGGGCAGGGAAGGGATACAAAAATAGTAGCTGCCATGCTGCTGACATTGCCACTACCACCATCCAGGCAGCTGCTGCACTGTGTACCTCCTCTGCTCAGGTTGCAGAACTGGCCAGTTACACCTCTGCTGAATGGTACTGTGGCAGCAGGGGCTGCTCTCAGGGTCCAGAAGTGCCAGGGACAGACCCCAAAACTCCCAGAGGAAGGCCCAGGGAGCCCAGCACTGCAGGAAACTTACCCAGGAGGCAGACCAGGATGGAGAGGGAGACTGCTTTTCAAGCAGCTGTCAATCAAGCTGGGTGGCGGCCAGATGATGATGTCAACTGCGACCGCCGACGCAGGAGATTTAAAAACACTGGTTTAGTGAACAAGATGCCAGATCGCACCAGGTAAGTATTAAGGGGTTGGTGAGCCAGGTGCGGTGGGGAGGTAGGAGGTGAGATGCTACCTGGCAGAGCAGACCCCCCCAGAGCAGACCCTGGTGAATGGAAAGGGTGTAGGGAAGGTGGAGCCCTAGGATCAACTATGACAAGCCAGTGAGTATTACCATCTCCAGGCCAGGAGCAAGAATACCACTGAACCCCACCTTTCAGTTTCAGTTCCATCAAGTCAGTTTTCAGTTCCGTCGATCTGTCGACCGGATCCTATGGTGAGAGAAGTCTCCTGCATGCCTGGAGCTAAGATCAGGGACATCACTGAGGCGATTCCTGCTCTCATTAAGCCCTCTGACTACTACCCCATGGTCCTCGTCCATGTGGGAACCAACGATGCGGCTAGGACCAGCCTTGACTGCATCATGAAGGACTTCCATGAACTGGGAGACAGCCTCAAGAAGACTGGAGCACAGGTTATATTTTCTTCCATCCTTCCGGGTGGCAGCAGCCAGAGACGCCAGGGTGCCCACATCAAGAAAGTCAACCGGCAGCTCCAGAGTTGGTGTCTTCAGGAGAGCTTCGGATTCTACAGCCATGACCAGCACTTCCAGGGAGGAAGCATCCTGGGAGATGAAGATCTTCACCTCTCTCCCAGAGGTAAGCATCTGTTTGCCCGCAGGTTGGCTGATCTCCTCCGAAGAGCTTTAAACTCGGCTCGACATGGGTTGGAGATCCAGTGGTCGAAGAGAGCCCAGGGTTGGCAAACCACAAACAAGATGCCAGATTGCACCAGGTAAGTATTAAGGGATTGGTAAGCCAGAAACAAGGCGCCAGAAACAAGGCACCAGACCACACCAGGTAAGTAATAAAGGGAACACACGCCATCAAGGCACAGGGGCACCAAGAGCCCCCTTTGGGGGACTAAAATGTCTTTATACAAATGCCTGGAGTATGGGGAACAAGCAGGAGGAGCTTGCACTCTTACTTGCTAGCACCCAGTATGACCTAGTCGGACTAACTGAGGCATGGTGGGATTCTACACATGACTGGGCAGTAGGCATTGAGGGGTATAGGCATGACAGAGTGGGGGAAAAAGGTGCGGGGGTAGCACTCTATGTTAAGAAGCAGTATACGTCTTCCATCATTAAGGCGGGGGTGGAGGAGGGGAACACCGAGGCATTGTGGGTCAGGATCCAGGGGGACCAGGGGAAAAGGACTTGGTTGTGGGGGCCTACTACAGGCCTCATCAGGATCAAGAGCTAGATGATATATTCTCCGGGCAGCTAGCAGACGCCACACAGGCGAGGGAGACGATGGTCATGGGAGATCTAAATTACCCAGCTATCTGCTGGGAGGAGCAGACAGCCAAAACAAGCCGCTCATGGAGGTTCTTACACTGTGTGCAGTACCTCCACTTAACCCAGGTGATGTCTAGTCCCACCAGGGGTAGTGCCTTGCTTGACCTGGTCTTAGCAATAGGGGATGATCTCGTGGGGAACACGCGGGTTCATAGTAGCCTGGGAGACAGTGACCATCACTTGGTCAAGTTCACTATCCAGCGAAGGGTGGGTAAAGTAACTAGTGGGGCTAAGGTGTTGGACTTCAGAAGGGCCAACTTTAGCAAGCTTAGAAGGCTAGTTAGTGAGGGGATGCAACTCAAGAACATAGAGCATATGGGGGTCCAGGAGGGTTGGAGGCATCTCAAGGGAGTGATCCTTGGGGCTCAAAAGGAGTCTATCCCATTACATAGGAAGGGAGGTAAGGGGGAAAAAAAGCCCCCTTGACTGAACAAGGAACTCCAGGAGAGTCTGGGGGCAAAGAAAGAGATGTATAGGCAATGGAAGCAGGGAGCAGCCACCAAGGAGGAATATATCTCCCTGGCGCGCTATTGCAGGGAATCAGTTAGACAAGCCAAGGCAGGGCTTGAGCTTAGGCTGGCTTCAACGATCAAGGACAATAAAAAGTCCTTCTTCAGGTATATAGCAGGCAAAAGGAAAGCTCAGAGCAACATAGGGCCCCTGCAGGACAAATCAGGACAGTTGGTGGTTGACGCGGGGAAAAAAGCAGAGCTCTTCAATGAGTTCTTCACTTCAGTATTTCTATGTACCGACCAAGCCAATTCCCCCACCTCGATCACTGATGGATGTCCACATGGTACCAGTCCGCCTACAGTTAGTTCTGAAATAGTTAAGGAGCTCCTGGAGGAGCTGGATGGGTACAAGTCAGCAGGCCCAGATGACCTCCATCCACAACTGCTGAAAGAATTGGCCAGTGTCACAGCTGAGCCGCTGGCACAGCTGTTCGAGCACTCATGGTGCTCCGGCCAGGTCCCTGAGGACTGGAAAAGGGCCAATGTGGTGCCCATTTTCAAGAAAGGGAGAAGGGATGAGTCGCATAACTTTAGACCAGTCAATCTTACCTCTATTCCTGGGAAACCGCTAGAGAAAATAATCAAAGAACACATTTCTGCAGGCCCAGCAGGGAAAACGATTCCTTCATTTGCTGCTATTTGCAAAGATGGCAAGGATTTGGCCAAAAAGATAAAAAGAGACCTACAAACAAGAGGGTGAAAACATTTCACTTTTATGGTACTTTACAACCTCATTTTACATTGTAATTAGAGTAAACTGTTATGCAAATTAAGTCATCCACACACTGTTTAACCAACAGTTTACATAGTTGGTTGTAAGGGCTGATAGTGTTGTAATTAAACCGCTCCATATTAATTGGGAACATCAACAAAAAAAACTTTTGTAGCTGTATTGGTTTATGCTTTGCCAGGCACTTTAAACAGATAAGCAGCTGCTCTTTTGTCCTAACAGACAGCAAGACATTAAGGAGTTTTTCAATCATGTGCAATAAAATTCTAGAAGATTAATATTTAAAAATCAGGCACGTGCTAAAATCTTATGTCACAAACTTTAAAATTACACAAAAATGTAATAAATTAGCTAACATACTTCAAAAATGAAGATTCGTGAACTCAGTCAAGTTTACTTTGAAAATACTATAAAGACTGGACACAAGTTCACACAAATGTACAGAAAAACTGATCAGAAGCAACTGTTTGCAAATCCTGTATTTAATTAGGAGAGGGGTATCAAACGTGCAGCCCACAAAGTTGTTCCATATTGCCCATGGGGCTCCTGGCAGGCCAGGGAATTTGAAGACAGGGATAGCAGGGTCGGGGCCCTGCTGTAGAATCTGGGGCCTGAGGCCACTTGCCCAGCTGCTGTTGCCACTTTTAATTTCCCATTCTATACATGGGAAATTATAAATTTGTTCTAATTTTCCATATACAGAATCTAAATATTGGAGGCCATCTTAAACTCTCCCCCCACCACCTCCAACCAATGCAGCAGGAAAAGTAGTGGCAGGGGACAGACAGTGGGCAGGGACAGGTATCAGGGGAGTCAAGTGACCTAACCTCTGCTACTTGCCCCTCCCCACACATTAGCTCTTGCTGCCTGTCTCCCCCACCACTTGCCCATCTTGCTGCCTGCCCCCACCCAGCACCGGTTGCCTACCTCTTCCTGGTGCCTGCCCCCCCATGCCATTTGTCCCCCCAGTGCCTGCACAACTCTCCCATTTGCTTCCCCTTGCTGCCCTTTATCCCCAGTTGCAGCTTCAGCTCTGGCCTGGCCCGGCTCCAGGCTGGGACATGAAACACACGTTGGTTCAGGGCTCTGCTCGGCCAGGCAGCAGCAGCTGTGGCAGCAGCAGCTCCAGCCCTGGCTCACGTCAGAACCAGAGCTGCCACCATCCCTGCCACTGCTGCGGGGCTGAAGCTAGAGCCGGAGGCAGGACTGAGGGTAAGTGGTGGCAGGGGGCAGGCAGAGGTGACAGGGTGCAGAGGCAGTGGAAGTCAGTAGGCAGGAGGGCAGTAGTGGCAGGGGATAAGTGGCAGTGGGGAAAAGCATCTGAAGCTCCAACCCCACGTTAGACCAGAGCCACAGCAGCCACCTGGCCTACAGCCTGGTAGTCAAGTCCAAGACAATACTTGCTGAATCCAGCATATTTACTGAATCCAGTAAAACAAAAAGAATTAAATATATATTTTTAAAATCACTTCTACTCCAATTAAATAAAAATTATCTTCCGTCTGTACTTGTGATGTGATAAACCTACAATTTTTTCAATTATCCACATACAATATATTAATTTTTAAAATAAAAAAGCAGGACTTCTTCATATATGATAAAAGAACAAAAATGGAAAGACACAAACTATTTTCTGTAGGATGACAAATGTGTTTGAATATGGTAATAAAAATACTTTACATTATTTACACCGACTGAAAAATGTGTGCAATACAACTGTAAATAGTGAAACCACTACTAGCTCAAGGGATCAGTAAAAATTTTAAGGTCAAGCAACAGGAAAACTCCCCCAGGGCTAGGGATGCTCTGCGCCATCAAAAAGGCAGGAATCCAAGCTTTATAGAAAAGCCTATTTAATCTAATAGCCAAAGTCATAATTGGATCAAATAGCTGGCAGCTCAAGCTCGAAGACTTAGATCTGGAAATTGAGCTCACCATATTAACAATGAACATAAGCAGCTAAAGGGCAATCTACCAAGGGATGCAGTGGATTGTGCACCGTGTTAAGTCCTTATTTGAAGACTAACCTCACTGGACCCAGTGAGGAAATTATTCGGTAAAATATATGACCTATATTATGCAGGTCACACTAAATGATCAAAATGGGCCCTTATGCTCTTAAAGCTATACATCTCTAAACTGTACCATAGACCACCAAAACTACCCAGAGTGTAGGATCCAACAAAACCTTGAGGTAACAAAAAGTAATGGCAAAAGTGGGGTGAGGATCAAACTTACAGGCATCCACCATTTGTCAGTAGATATCTCTTTGTATCAAACATTCAAATAATGATGAGACTATAAAACCCAGGCTTAAGGAAACAAACAAAAAAAGCAAATACCATGTCAGTGTCACTACAGCTCAAAATATATCACCATTTGCCTGAGTGGCTTTTGACAAATATGGTGTAAGACAAGTAAAAAGATGGAACCATAAAAGGAACTGCACATGCAAAGGCAATTCAGTAGAACAAAAAAAAAAATTATGTTATAGATGGTATTTTTTTCTAGACACTGCCAATGAATGATTTTATAAAGAGCAACTATTCTTATATAATAAAGGGATAGTCTGTCTTTCTGCCTTTTTGTAATCCTCTTGGAGCACTCTGATTTGTTAGCGAAACAACCAATCAGAGTGCGGAGTGCCATCATGACGGCAGGGATGAAGGGGACAGAGTGGGGGCCTCGCCCCCCCCACTCCATCCCCACCATCATGGCGGCCCTCCGCTGCCTCTGAGGAGCAGGGCCAGTGGGTGGGGTGGGGTGGGGGGGCAGCGGGACAACTCCCCCCTGCTCCTGGGAGGCAGCAGTGGCACAGGTTGGTGGGTGGCGGTGCTTCATCCCTGCCCACCCCCCCGTCATTCTTGACGGGCAATTCACTAGTATACTAATAATGCTGTACCATCTAATTACACGTGCATAGATAAAGGAAGGAGTGTAAAAGGAGACTTATTCCTGGACAGGTTGGATCAATGGGCAGAGAGCAATAGGATGAAATTTAATAAAGATAAATGTAACGTACTCCACCTGGGAAGGAGGAATCCCCAGCACACCTATAAGTTGGAGAGTGTCCTTCTCAGCAGCTCGGAGGCAGAGAGGGATCTTGAAGTCATAACTGACTCCAAGATGAACATGAGCTGGCAGTGTAACAAGGCCATCAACAAGGCCAATCACACCTTGTCATGCATTAGCAGGTGCATGACTAATAGATCAAAGGAGGTGATGTGGCACCGGTCAGGCCACAGTTGGGGTACTGTGTCCAGTTTTGGGTGCCGCACTTCAAGAGGGACGCGGGGAATCTCGAGAGGGTCCAGAGGAGGGCCACTCACATGATTAGGGCCTTCGTGATAGACCCTACGGGGGGAGGTTGAAAGAGCTGAATCTCTTCAGCCTTCACAAGAGACGGCTGAGGGGAGATCTTGTGGCTGCCTATAAATTTATTAGGGGAGGTCAATGGGGAATAGGGGAAGCACTGTTTACTAAGGCGCCCCAGGGAGTGACTAGGAATAATGGGTGTAAACTAGTTGAGAGTGGATTTAGGTTAGATATTAGGAAGAAATTTTTCACAGTAAGGGTGGCCAGGATCTGGAATGGGCTTCCAAGAGAGGTGGTGCTATCACCTAGCTTGGAGGTCTCCAAGAAGAGGCTAGATAGTGACCTGGCTGGGGTCATCTGACCTCGGTCCTCTTTCCTCCCACGGGCAGGGGGTTGGACATGATGATCCATTGTGGTCCCTTCCGACTCTACAATCTATGAATCTATTCTTCAATGAAAAGACCAGGCACAATCAACCCCTGGTCTAACAGTTGAGCTGAGCAACTATTTTCTGGTGCCTCCAAAGTAGCAAGGCACTTCAAAGGTGGCGATGAACGAAAGGGAGGCCATGAGTTCATGGCACCTATTTCCCTTTATACTGGCCAACAGAAAAGGCTAGGTAAAGGGCTGGAATTACACTGCATCAACAGAAAGAATGTGAAAAGGGATCATGACCCCACATTCTCCTTGCTCCACCCTACAAGCTGAGAGGATGTGTGCGATCCATGCAGTCTCCCAGGTGTGAGGGAATTCTGCCTCCGGAGGTACAATCCCCCTTGGAGCTTTTCCTAGGACAGAGTAACTGCACCACCCCTACTCAATGACACAATTAAGCACTTCATTAGGAAATTTTAAAAGAACCAAAAGTACTAATTAATTGGTGTTCTGGTTAGAACTAATTCAAAGGTTTCTTACAGTATCCTGGGATATAGTGTACTCTGCTTCCCAGAGAATCAATCAGTCTAAGATTGATGAAGGGCTGCTGAGGTCAGGTTTGCAAACACAGAACCATCTGCAGTCTCCTGGGTTGGTACCTGCAGTGGAGTAATTTTACAGGAGCAGGTGTTTGCTTTTAATGTACATTTTTTTTCTGCTGAAATTGTTATTTTATTACAAGAGAGTCTGCAGTTTATTATTAAATGTATATCTTGTCAATTGCTGCTATTAAATATTTTAACTATGTCACAGAATTTTTATAGTTAACATATTTCTTAAATCTAAAGCCCAAAAGTCACATCAAAGATATTTATACAAAACACATGAGTCAATCACAAACTTCTCCAAAAAATGATATATATAATGCATTAGGATGATTAGTTCACTTCCAAATAGAGAAGTATGTTCAGAATAGAGCCATTTTTTCTTGTTTGTTAACTGCAATGTTATTTTTAACAAAACTACCTATCATTTGTTTCTATTAACAGCTTTCATGAAGAGAAATGATTTACTAACTGGTTGTCAGAACTCTGACTGGCAGAACTAACTGGTCTCCACTTTGGATTCAGGGAACAGTTTCCAGATTAGTTGCTCTAGTTTGTTTCCTGTTCAGAAACAAAAACTTGGGAGGACAGAGTTTGGATTCAGAATCATGTTTGTGCCCTCCTAACATCTCCAGTGTCCCAGTTAAATCTAGTCTACAGGAGAAATCTTCAGATGATGTAAACTGCCATAGCTCCATTACCTTCAGCTGACCCATGGAATCTGCAGAAATTCAGTATCTGGCCTCAGGTGTTTAAACCACTCTCATTACAAGGTAATATCTGAGCATTTGAGTTTGGTATCTATGTCTCCCGCAGCAATGGCTGTCCTCACTGCACCCACCTGGCCTCGTATAGGCGCTCTCTAGCGGCTTTAGAGAGCACACCCGGTGCCAGCCGCAGGGTGTGTCCCTGAGGCGTAGGTGTTGGGTCGCATTCACCCCCAGGAAAGGCCCCGACACTCGCCTGCCACGACTTGATCTTTTCTTCAGTGGTGGGGCTCCTTCTCACGGGTTCTCACAGACCAGGTGCTGACCTTACCAGGTGTTCTTGGGGCTCCACCTCCCCTACACCACAGCCATGCGCCAACCCTCAGGATGGCCAGATGACAGGTTGCTGGCCAGTCCCTTGATGTCATGGCCTGTGCTCTCTCTCCCTGCCCGTCTCTTGTCTTGCCTTCACACAGGAAGGCTGCAAGCATGATACCGCCCTCGTCACAGTGCCCACTCTTCTCTCTACGCATAGCAGTATGCAGAGTTGCCTCGCCTCCTTCCCCTTGACACAAGAAGGCACCTGAAGTCTCCCTCTCTGCTCTGGGCTCTTATAGACCCTCTAAAACAACAGCACAAAAAAAACCACAAAAAAAAGGAAAAAAATAATTTGGACTCAGGGCTTCAGCCCGTCCCACTCACAGGTCTGGCGTCTGTGGTTCCCAGGATCCCTCAATGCCATCCTCTTTGATCCGGCTGAACTGAGGAGATGCCTCTTTTATATGAGCCGGGACCCGTCCTGTGGGTCTCCATCCGGCTTCTTGTCAGGCTGCCAACACAGCCCGTGTGTAGCCTGGGGAGCAGCCATGCCCTCCTGGCTCCGGTGTTGCTGCTCTCCCCACCATTCCTTTACCACCAGCTTTTAAATTAACTGGGCAGCATTTTTTGATGACATCATCAGCTGGCGCCACTCCTAGCTGGCAATACAAAGCGACTGACGAACTGCACAGGCAGTTGGTCTTGGCGCAGCTCCTTTCTTTCTGAAAACGGTAAGTACACCCCATTTTCAGGGCTTTTCATTTCTCTCTTCGAGTGGGTCAGCCCTGCCTTGGGTCCCACTGCGGAAGGGTACCCCGGGGCCTCCACTTGTGTCCCTCTGGGACCCACACCTTCCCATTGGCCTAGTTATCCCAGTCTCCTCATTTTTCTCTCCCCAAAATCCCACTGGCCTAGCTATCCCTGAATTCTGCCTTGGATTTGCTTAATTTATTTTATCCATCATTCAGAGCAGGACTGTAATTATTTAAATGGAAAAATGTTTTAATTTAATGTCACAACTGAACCAGGGAAACTTAGAAAGTGTAAAATATTTCAGTCACCTACCCAAAACCTCATAGGAGCTGTGTAGCTCAGTCATTAGGGTAACTCACTCTGGACTGGAAGGACCTGGATTCAATCCCAGTTGAAGGTGATGGATTTCCCCTCATCATTTCAACTTCCAGTAGGGCCCTAAGGTCCACCTGGCCTCCTAGCCAATGGCTACTAGGAGCTACATAGGGGTAAAATGTGGCTGGAACATGATGCTGACCACATCACCACCTCCTCATGCTGAGGTTACAGAAACAGCAAAGCCTGGGGTCTCAATGGCATATAAATGGGATACCTTTTCACCTTTTACCAAACAGATCATGAAGACAAAACCAGGGGAGGACTTTTCTGTAAATTTGTAAGGCAATGAACAATGTTTAATTAAATCTCTATCTAACAAGAGCTTGGAAATATCTTTCTATATGATCCTATCCTATGTCAGGATAACTGTTGAATAACTGTTTCCAGTCAGTTGATATTAGTAGAAGCAAAAAGTTCTCAGCTTCTCCTAAAACCATTCAATCAATATTCCCTATCAAGCTTCTCTAATATCCAAAGATATATTTTCCCATTCCTTTTTTTTTCCATTTTCTGAATTCTTGTGAAACTAGGCACTTATGTTTTTATAACAAAAATTAGGGAAAGAAAGAAAGAAAAAACTCAGGAAGACTGAAAATAATGTTTTACTTAAACTTCTGCTTTAAAAGTCTGGGAACAAATTAAAAGCCAAACTGGTCGGCTGCAAAAAGGAATCCAGAAATTCCCAATCCCAGAGAATCTTTTTAACTACACTAAATTAATTTTTAGCTGCTTTGCCATTGTGCTTAATTTTCATTCAATATCCATTTTCAACCCCTGGGAAGCTTTCCTCTGTTTCTGGCATGTTTCCCTGTCACTCTGATGTACACTGAGACAAAGAAATCTTTTAGTTTCCCAACAGTATCTTCCTCATCTGTTGCTAAGTTTCCCTAACCATCCCTCACACTGCACATGATTTTTCTCAATAACCTCTTGCCAAGCAAAGATTTGCAATGTTTTCTATTGGTTATTTCCATCTTTTGCAGTTTACCTTTTCAATTGTAGTCTTAAATTTTTAAAGCATGTTTTCTGTTGCTTCTCACAGGAAAAAAGAACTACAACAATGGACTTTCACAAGCATGTTAAGTGTTTAAATTGCTTATTTTATGTGATCTTGACTTTTGTTATAAGTTTGTTGCTTTCTTTTGCTATGCTTTTGCATTTCCTATAACAATAAACCTATTGGTTTGTGTGTTAGGATTTCTGTGTTTGTTTGGCTGGTTTTAGTTTTTTACTTTGCTTCCTTTAAATTTGTCATTTGCATGCTATTCTGAGCTGTTCTTAAATCACACTTGTATCTCCTGAATTCTGGTCTAACCTAGAACTTACTCTAATTTATGCTGGCTTTGACTGGTCCCTTATGGAACACTACTGTGGTCCAGAATATCAGAGTGCAAGACAGTTCAGACATATCTCCAGTCCTCTTCCTTGTTCCTGCTGACCCAAAGCTATTCCTTTGGCACATCTCTATAAAGTATGCAGCATAGACAGGATCCACCAGCCCTGTACTAGCCTCAGAACTTCTCTATACCAGAGAGTAGTGACAGGAGTTTTCCTCAAGTAGTAGTATGTGAGCTGAACACCATAAGGGAGTCATAAACAGCTCAGAACTGGGTCTGCTGTGGGATTTGCATTTAATCCAATAACTGGATAATTTAAGCCAACATATCATTTAATCAGAACCTCAAGAATTAAGCTTTTTGTACTAAAAATAATACAAACACCACTTTTATTTTGATTAATTTTGGTCATTTTGCAGGTTATACTGGGTAATGCCATTGCTTTTAAAGTCAATTGCCATTTACTTAGTAAGGAAGACAACCATCTGAATAAAACAAGAGTTTAGGGGAAATTAATGGTAAGGAAATCATCTACACCAAAACACTGTAGCATTCAGACATTATTATTAATATTTTAAGGGCACAATATACTCCGCAAGATTAAATGTGCACCCTGAAGATCAAATGGTTAAAATCAACTGTTTAATTTTCATCAAACTGATTGTAGTGGAATTTATTCATGTTGAGAGGAAGATGCAGTAATTATATAGTTATAATGTGCTCCATATGATCTACTGCTACGTATTTCCCGTTTCCTTTCTAATGTTCTAGAACAGCAGCAACCTTTAAGGCTGCATGCCAGACTGACCCAGTTTGGATCAGATGAAGGAGGGTGAAGGTAGGTGCTAGGACTAGCATCACTTTTCCCCATGGCAGCACAGTGAGATCACCCACAGTCTTCCCGTGGTTGCAGGGAAAAATGACAGTGCCATAGCTCCACATCCGAATGTCAGATCAAATGACTCCACAGGCCAGATCCAGTCCACAAACCATAGGCTGCCAACCCCTGTTCTAGAACCTTCTGATACATATTTTTCCAGTATTTCCTTTTTTAACCAAGGTTTACTTCATTTGTTTTCTGTTTTAAACACTCATTTATACTTTATATTTAAAATCTATCAATGCCTTAGTTTTACGATGTGTTGAAGCCACTCTACTACATATAGTAAGTGATATTCAGTACCTTGCTGCAGGTTATGACAACTGTTTCTAAAAATCATCTTCCATTTGCATGGTTAATAATTTGCCATGGAAATGTGAAAAATCTCACAGAAACTGTAAACAATCTATTTTTGGATTGTTCACATGGCTTACAGCTTTTGCACCAGGAAAGCTCAATAGAATTTGGCTGGGACAGAATGCCTATGGAATTTGGTTTAAAGATCAATTTCCTTTTTTTGCTGACTGAAAATGTGTAACATATTAAAATAATTCTTGGTGAGTAATTAGCATCACCAAGTCAACTACATAATATTTCATGGAAAATAAAGTTTGTTAGTCAGAAAATGAGTGTTCTTATTCTTGCTGCACTCAGCAGCCTAGCTTGTTTTGCATATGGTTGCATGTTTAATTAGTGATCCTCCTGTAAGTGTCTGCAATTAGCACAGTGATGATTAATAAAATAACCCCTTTAAAGCTCCATTTAGCCAGCAGAACTGCACAATCAGGTATAATTAATTCATCATTAATAAATCATAGCTGATTAACTAATCTGTTGATTACAAACACATTACTGCAGAGTCTCCCACCTGAGCTCTGGTGATTTTTCTATACTGAACAGAAATGGAGACTAAGAAAAAATAAACTACAAAAAAAATTGCATTAAGCAGCAAGTATATTGGTTTGGTCAGGAAGATTTAGATAGCAGGCACATTTAAAAGTTATTGGGCTTTGTTGATTATTAGTCCCCTTGGGGGAGAAAGCTGTACTGTCTATTTGTTAAATCTGGACAGGTGAACAATAATTGCTTTTTTATGCATCAACATTCTAAAGGAGTTTTTCTAAAAACATTTCTCAGATTAGATTGTGGGTCACTCTCACTTCCTGAGTAACCTGCCTACAATGGGGAATGTAGCAGAGCAAGCTGCCCACATTTGCTGGTCTACCAGGGGTCCTGAGTGAGCAGTGCATCTCCAAAAGTGGGCAGGTTATTTTCAATTGGCTGCAAGACATGCTCCTCCTAGGCTGACTCCAGTGCCCTCCCTCATGTTTGAGTTTCAGTACTAAAACCTCAAATATTCAAAATTCATGAGCCAGGCCCAAAGCACGCGTGAGATTTTTTATTTTTATTTTTAACTGGAGGTTCCTTTTGTTTACCTACTGGCTGTGAACCTTTAAGATATTCAAGTCACATTATCAATATTCTATATGCAACTATGAGGGTGAGAAACTTACTTTTTAAAATGAAATCTGAGATTTTTACATCTTTACTCATCTCCAGGAGCTTTGGAGATTATCAAGATGAAAATCACAAAGTAATGACAGTACTGGAGTTCACCTTCAGTACAGCCAATCTCCCCAATATATATAAGCCATGTAAATTACTGCCAACTGATCATGCAGGATGACAATACCTTTGAATTAAAAATGCAGTACACACTGAGAGATAATTACAAAATAAAGAAAAAATGAAAGACTTAAAGCAAAATTTAGAAAAAAAGTGACTTGGAAAGAGGAAGAAAGAGTGGTAGATAAACTGGTCATGACAACTGAAAGAGTCTTATATTCCTAAATGATGAATTGAGAGAACACCAAAACAGCAGCAAAGTAAAGACTCAAGAAAATAGCTGACATAAGATTAGAGATAATGTTGCACAGAGAGGACACTGCAGAAAGGACTTTTGAACTAGGAGGAAAGCTTCAGATTTTGAAGCATTCAATAAAAGTAGCTTAGTGTAGCCATCTGTGTTCTTCAACCAGAAATTTCAAATCAAGATTTAATGTTATAAGCTTCTTCAATATAATTCATTCTTGAAAAGCATAATTCAAAAGAGAAGAAAGAAAGAGGATTTCACATACAATTAGTTTTCACATTTTAAATCAAGTAAATTATTGAAGACAGGATGCAAGGAAAAGAAAAAAGAGGAACAATGGTCAGACTGCAGGAAGAGAGATTGAACATAAAGGAAGGATTTAATTATTTTATGAGCGAGTGAAAGAGACCAGAAATAGCTTTTAAGATGAGTCTGAACATAAAAAGGAGATCACAGGAGTAGGAATACAAGAAGGATGTTACTGGACAGTGTGAGAAAAGACTCTATACCTGCAAAAAGGAAAAAGGCAAGAAGAAATCTGGGATTTAAAAGAAACAAAAAAGAATCATTGAGTTTAGAAGGATATAAGATGATCAAGAGAAAGTCCACTGAACACCCTGAAGACCTGAAAGACAATTTTCAAGTAATCTCTGAAGTGGGGAGGAAACAATTAAGAATTAAGGGTTTCACAAGACAGTGATGATTTGCACTTTAAGACCAAGATATAACCAGATACAATTTGAATAATTTGAAGCTCAGACAGATGGAGCTGTTAGTGCTGATTCCCTTCAGAATGTCAAATTGCCTGTTAAGACAATAACAACTTGACCAGCGATGTCAATCCTTCCATCACCCTGTAGTGACATCTTCATTTCTCCTCCACGGGGAGAACACTGAAAAGCTAAAATAGAAAAAAAAGTATAGATTTTTTATCAATATTTTGGTTATCCACTATTTTAAAATAAACTGTTATTCATAAAAAAGGTTCTGGAAACTTAAGGCCTCTTTATCTACAGAATAGGTACAACACAGGCAGCAGCATTGCAAACACTGCTTAACCAGTATGCATCACTACCACTCTGGATGGATCACCTTTATGAGGGAAAAATAGGTAAAGACCTATACCAGGTTAGCCCTTGCTTTTCTACTGAAACTAACAAGAATGCTAATTGTTAACACAAATAATGAATAATGGGTTTTGTAATGCAACTATCAAAACTGAGACTATCAAATCTTTTGTTCTGGACAATGTTGGAAGACAAGATACCTGGAATGTGGTTTAACTAGGCCACAAAGTAACACATCTAGGAACAGCAATAATATCTCTACTGCAGGTCTTCTTTCTTATTATCTCTTCAACTTGGTGGAGGTCTGCTATCCTCTTGATCTTGTCCTAAGCAACACTATGACCCCCTTGTCTTCTCCTCAAACAGAAGTGAGGAAGGTGACAAAGAAGAGTTGTTTCTCCACCACATTAAACATTGAAGGCCACAGTCCCATTCCAAGCCTTCTTTAGGAAATGACTTCTTCTAGATCACTTCCCATTCCAGTTTATCAGGGAGAGAATCTGCTTATTCAACAGTTACCTGCAACAGGCACTTGTCAAGTTGTGAAAAAAAATATTTTATTATATAACTGACCCACCAGGCTCCTAGGCAGCTCAGGCTAGTCAGAAGGTAAAAAAACCCACACAGCTCAGGCTAATCTGGGAGTTTGAGGAAAAAATCTCTCATCGTCCCAAAAGGTGACAAGGGCAACGCCCACAGCAAAACCTCCCAAACCTCACTCTAATCTTAAAGAGGGGAGGGGTTAGGAGCTTTCCTTCACAATTCATAACAATGCCTAGGCCTACGGCACATTTGTATAAACCTCTCTATTTGAGATTAGAAACAAAAAGACTTATGTGGAACCACTGTGTTCAACCAAATGGAATCAAAAACTTAAGAAGGCAAGGAGGCAGAGAGATGCATCTGTAAAAGAAATGAAAGGTTTTCTTTCCCCACTTGTCTAGACAAAGCCTTTTCATCTTTAAATGCAGCAAGGTGGCACTTAAATGACAATGGGCTTGTCTACACAAGCCACCCACTGCACAGCTGTTACTCTCCAGTCATTTAGTACTTGCATAACCAAGTACTAAATGACTGCGCAATAACCGGCATTACCGTGCAGTAGTGTCCCGGCAGAGTTGCCTAGTGATGCTTAACATGCAGTAGCTCATTACTACTGCACAGTAGTGTCGCGTCCCAGTTCATGCCTGGCAATGCTACTGCACAGTAGTAACAAGTTACTGCACAGTAAATGTTTCATGTAGATGCACCCACTGAAGACCTGTCAAAACTGCCAAATTTTAACTGGTTAGGTGATTACCATTCACATGAAAAAGTATATACTATAACCAGTTTCCTAAACCAACCATTTACTTCAATAATCAATATGGATTCATACAGAGTGTGCTAAAACCATACCGAACTAAACAAACAAAAAAATTACCTTATTTAGTCATGTTCACCATTTTGGCCCCCTGGACTGGATGAGTGGTATAGAGCCAATACACAGGCCACAGTCAATGCACAAAGTTGGGCCCCACATACCTGGATCAGGCCACATACTACCTCAGCCCAGCCATGTGTACCTAGATCAGGCCCCTTGCCACCTTGGCCTGGCTGCATATACCCAAATCAGACTCCACACAGCCTTGGCCAGGCCAGATGTGCCCAGATTGGACCCTACACTTCCCCAGCTGCCACTACTCCACTGGCACCAAATTTCTGGACCTGTGGGGAGCCCAGTGGGCTGGATGCCATGGCTCCACAGGCTAGAGGATTGAGCACCTGTGAACTAGCCTAAAGTTTCCTACCAAGAAAAACTGGAGGTGGCTCACCTGTAACCAAAGTTCTTTGACTCAGGTTCCATATAGTCACACTCCTGGGCTCATCAACCAATGCAGTACAGGTGTTATAACTCAAAGTAGCAATGCCCACTAAAGCCCTCCTGTGTCCCTCCTAACCCTCCTCTCAACATTTTGAAATATTCTGTGGACAAGACTATAGAATGAGATGTGGCATAATACCTTCCTCAGTTTTTCCTATGCATCTCCAAGTCCTTAAAATGAATTTGGACTCCAAAGGAGAAGGGAAGGTGGATGGGAAGTGTGACTTTACAGTTCATCTCAAGAACTCACATTATAGTTGAGTATACTCTATGTGTGCATTTGTACTGCTGCTATTTGTCCAAGGTCACTCCTCTGAACACACAATCTGGTGTGCAGCAAATTGACCCAGGAGAGGTAGGGGAGGCTGAGGCCAGCACCTGTGCTGGCCCCAGCAGCTTTACCTAGGGTCCTGGAGGCCTCCCAGGGCAGCAGTTTCTGGCAGTGCCAGTGGTGACGCATAGGGGGTGCACGGGGGTGCATATACACCCCCCTGAGAGTGCTGGTGCACCCCCTGACAGCCAGTGCTCCCTGCATAGGCGGGGGTAGGTGGGGCAGGCAGAAGCACTGGTGCCCCACTGAGAGTGCCGGCTGGGGAGTGTGGGTGCCTCAGGAGGCACCAGCCGCCCATAGGCAGTGCACACCGCTGCCACGTGCGCCATGTTGCTTTTTTTAGCAGCGTTTTTTTGTTTTTTGATACCAGGATTTCCCCGGTGTGAAAAAAAACCTGCCGCAGTACAAATGAGCAGTGCAGCAAATGAGTGCACATATGCCGCACGGGGTTTGAGGTGCCGAAAATTGCAAGTGTGTACTTGTCAGGACACGCCCTACTCCTTTTTGTAAGTATCCTTTGCTTACTCCCATTCATAGGATAAATTAACAGTACAGGCAGTCCTAGACTTACAACATTTCGAGTTACAACGTTTCACACTTACAACGTTTATAAACTGACATCCTGTTTCAACTTTATGATGTCAGTTTCAACTTTACAATACTTGATCCAATGCGACACCATACCAGAGAACAAGTTCACTGCGTCGCTCATCTCCCTGGAGAACATCTGTCCAAACTTCCTTGGACACTATCTTTAAGAAAGCAGACAAGACTCCAGAAAAACCTGGAGCCAAGACTCCTGAGAGGACTCCAGCCAAGAACCCTTCAAAAAGTCCAACCAAGAGCCTTTCAAAAAGTCCAGCAAAGTCACCTCAAATAAGTCCTTCCAAATCAATATGATTGCTATTTACAATATAAATACGTTAATGTAGCTATATTACTCATCTATAATTGATTGAGTACAAAATGCTGCGGTATTTTTAGTGAAAATAGGGTATCGGGTCTTGGTTCAGGAACCAATCCCCAATTTATAACATTGTTTCTTATGAGAAAATTGGTTCCAAGTTACAATGTTTCAACTTAAGACATGGTTTTCAGGAACCAATTGTGTTGCAAATCGGAGGACTGCCTTTACTCCTATCCAGGAAAGAAGAAGGCACAGTCCTAATGATACCAAGACTGGAGAATTATTATACAAAAATGAGCATATCTGCTCTAGATGCTAAGTCCAAAAAGCACTGTTTGGTAATGTATGACTGCAACTCCATGTACTTGCTCTACATATCTCACCTAGTACCATATGTCTGTTAAAGCCTTTAGATGCTACTTTACTTCTGATCAAAAGGAATCTAATTCCTTGAGGAAGAGGAACATGTGCTAATTTATATAATTCCCAAATACATAATCTAGTACATCTAGGAAGATGTTTTGGTAGAAATAGCCTGATTCTTGACTTTTCTGCATAGGAAACAAAGATTGGGTGATTGCCTGAACTGGTAAATCCTAGTCAGGTTGTAATATGTTACTACTAATGACATGGCCAGGACTTTTTGTCTGGAGTGAGTAAAGGAAGTCAAATTGGGCAGTTTTACTGTGACAGCTTATACTTTGCCTATACAATTTATTTTTATTTAAAGGATATTTTTTTCAAAAAAACAGGTCTTCTTACCAAGCATTTCACTTTTACCAAGGTGCTGTGACCAGTAGCTGCCTAAAACAGCATGGGCAGATCCTTAAAAGAAAAGAAATGATATCAGATAACACTGCATTAAAGATAACTCTTGTTATATAACTATCACAAATTAAAATGTACACAATTATTAAACAAATCAATTACAACATGAGTTGCATTTGGAATATAAATATTTAAGAGCTTGGGGAATAGTTAGAATAACACTTCTGTTAGTAAGGTTAAGTCTACCATTAACAAGGGAAATTCTTCATGTTTTATTAGGTCTTTCCTCAGACTTCAATGGGAGCTTTGTCTAAATAAAGACTTCATGATTAGCCACAAATAACAAATGTATATCCTTTGACCAATGCACATCAGTGCTGGCCAACAAATATAATACACTGTAATAAAATAACAAAAGATCACAATAATAGGAATCTAAACAAATGGAATGATGTTGCTATACAGGACACATACGTGATTATGAAAAAAGAATCTTGAAAACAAGGTTTTTAGATGCAATTTAGAAGTAGAAGTAGGTGGATTGAAATTAGCATCCAGAAAGAAAAAATTCTATACCCTATGGCTGTTATGACAAAAGCTCAATTGCCTGATAGTTTTGTACATGACTGGAGGAACCACCTAAAGGGTTAGGCAACATTTTTTGGCTGGAGTGCCGAAAAAACCCTACAATGTCTACCTTGGAAGGTGTGGGAGTGCTGACATGCCACAGCCCGGAGCAGCTGTTCGCAGCCTCCCGGCTGCAGCCAGCCCAAGGAGCCTGGTCTGCTTGCAGCAGGGCTTGAAGCCTCCCAGCCGCCTGCTGGGAACAGCCTGGGCTCCGTGGCTGGCATCAGCTGCTTAGAGCCTGGGCTGGCAGTGGTGTGCTGAGCAAAATGGCCTTGCATGTCATGCTCGGCACGTGTGCTGGGGGTTGCTGACCCCTGACTTAAAAGTAAGTGGTGTCACTGAAAAGATACCCACACCAGGATGTGACACAATAAGTTTTCAGAACTCTCACTGAGGACCTCAAAAATTAATAGGATCACCTTAAAAGGCAGCTAATATTAAAAAAACAAGACTGTTTGAAACATTATCATCACGACTGTTCCGTTTCACAGGTAAGCATGCTGCTTAGTCTTGTGCTTTGTTCCTCATGTAAAGTAATCATAATAATCAAGCCACATGGTCAAAAGAACATGTACTGCAGTTATGAAGTCATTACAAGGTAGAACACCACAATATAAGACACTTACACAGCTAAAATAATTAATTTGACATTGAGATGTCACTGAAAAGGACAATGTTCATAATTAAAATTCTTCAGCTCTCTTTTCCTAGCTGTAAAACCATGAAGGAAGAGAAAATATCTTTACAGTGAGGTCACCTGCCCCTCAACAAGACTTCTGTCTTTTCAGGGCTGGCAAGGAGGCACCTAATTGGCAATCTCAAGCAAGTTTCTTTCCTGAGCAGATACAGTGGTAGCTAGAAAACTTTACTGTAGTATCTTCAGTGGATCCAAGAGCTCAGCAAGATTTTTAAAAAACTGAAATGAAGATGGACAATACAAATATCTCGAGTTATAATAATAAACATGGAATAAAAAAAGAATAAGAACCTTGGAACTCTGTTCCTTGTATGCCCTTTAGCATCCTGTAATCAAGGACAAAAAATGCAGTGGCTATAACTACCTTTCAGTTCCTTTGTGGGAACGGGACAAAGTTTATATTGCATGCTATAGTAGAAGACAAGAAGAACATGTCATGGAATACCAGCAGACAACACATCATAAACAACGATTTTTATACCCGTTCTTTCTTTTTAGAGTGACTGTCCATATTATCCATTTTTAGTGAACCATAAGTAATGATCTCAAGCAATCACAGTAAAACTTCTGAAGCAAATTAGTGTAAAACAGTGATGCCAATACATTGAATGTGCCAAATGAATCAGGAGTAGCGCTGAGTCAAGATGTTCTGAGGTAGCTGCCATACAAGTTTGAGACTAAAGCGCCCCAAGAGAAGCCGTAGAGGGAGACTGAGCTCACTGCTCTTCACAGTGACTCACCATCATACCCAGTGAGAACGATCAAAGAAGCCATTTAAATTCTAGTCACCCCAACCTCTATACACTTGTTTTCTTAGTAGCATTTACAATATGTATGTAGGTGAGAGTATCAACAATAAAAGACCTTCATACCGGTAAAAAAATGAAGTTGTCACAAAAAAATCATAAGGCACCTGTGCCATTAATAAAGTAATGAATACTTCACGAGAAATGCATGTGAATATATTAGTTTAATAGCCTCTGCCCTTCTTCCTCTTAATGGGAATTCTGTACTTACGGGATATGAAAAACAAGCAGAAATCTCTGGCCTGATGACGGCAGAAACCTGGACATTTTTTAATGGGTCAGATATCGACTGCAAAAGTTTCCAGCTTACTGAGCTAATTCCTGGAGTCTTACAAGGGTAACTCCAAAAGAACGTGAAAAATTTCAATGATGCAAATAGCTATGCAGTGTAAGTTTATAATGAGAGCTCTTCACATGAACTGAGCCACGAATCAATCCCATGTACACATATGAACACACCTGTAACAGGATCTTCCAGAACTCCATTCCATGGTGCAAAGTATCGAGAATAAAAGTCATAATTTTTATGTTTTTCACTCAAACTTCCCTTAAGTGTCAGTATTAGCCCTTTCACCTTTCCTGTCTTCTCAGCTGGCACAAGATCTTGGGCATTCACTTTTAATTTCTCCAAGACAGACCTTGAATCAAATAAACACAGTGTATTTTAATAATCAGTATTAATGTAAGTGCTGAAAAGTGCCAAATTGATACTAACAGAAAAATAATAACCTCTGAGATTGAAAAGCACTTCGGAATTTTTCTGATGAACGTTGTTCCATGAAGTTATTATTTATGAACGCATAAGCATAGATAGCCACAAATTCCCCAACATATTCTGTATTAGTAGAATGTACGCCCAGGCAGAATGGTAACATACACTGTGAGATATTTAAAGGCTTTGGTTTTATAGCTTATTTAAAAAACCAATACCTCCAGAAACAAAGACTCTTCAAACTGGATCCAGAAAATCATCTGTTTCATCACTAAAACTTCTTCTTATCATCCAGTTTGTCTTTTAGGGGAGGTATTCAACTCAAATGCAGAGAATGCTTGATCCTGCTTAGCTTGACAGATTCAAAATCATAACAGTCCAGAGACATATACTTACAGAATATGGAGATGAAGCATTTTTTAACATCCCCATGTTTCAAAGACAAACATATAAAAAGGACCTGTACATGAGTACTGCTGAATAAACAATTCATACACTTCTACAAGAACACTTGTGTCAGATAGTGTCATTTACCTTTCATAAGTATCGCTGAGACGGACTAGGAGTTTTTTTGCGTCAGGAGAATAGCGAAGGTCTTGAACAACCATATCACCTACTGCTGTCTGGTAAAAGAATGTTAGATAAACCAAACAGAACAGTTAGAAGTCACTAGAGTATGTGATTTATTTTCCCTTTCATTTTTAAACGCAAATTCAACTACTGTCAGAGAGCTCAGGCAAGGCCTTTCATACAATTCCAGGGTACATGAATACAAGGGAAATACAGGCAAAATGGATACATGGAGGTCCTTTGCATCCAGACTGAGGGCTGAATTACAGCTAGGGATTCTGCATGCCAGCATGAAAGGTAGCTCTGGGAATGGGATGAGAGAAAGTACACTAGATTGGTCCTTATTATGGCTTCTGACAGACATGAAAAAAAATGTTTTACTGGAAAAGGAAGTTCATTAGTTTGACCCAGCTCCCCAGTGTCTGTATAGATCAGGCACTTCAGTGGGGCTTTTTGGCTCTTATCTAATTTTAGCTGATACAGTAAAAGTGAAAAAAAGCCTTGCTGATTCGCCTGATCTAGATTCATAGATTGTAAGGCCAGAAGGGACCTTGGAAGATCATCAGATCCAGCCCCCTTCACCAAGCAGGAAAGATAACTGGGGGTCAGGTGACCCCAACTCGGTGACTGTCTAGTCTCCTCTTGAAGATTTCCAGGGTAGGTGATTGCACCACCTCTGGAGGGAGCTTACTCCACAGTGTGGAAACCCTATGAAGAAGTTTTTCCTAAAGTTGAGCCTGAATCGGTCTTCCAGGAGTTTGTGGCCATTACTCCTAGTTCTCCCCTCGGGTGCCCTGGTGAACAGTTGCTCACCAAGCCCTTGGTGTACTCCCCTAGTGTAACAGTAAGCTGCTACCAGGTCCCCTCTCAGCCTTCTTTTCTTCAGGCTGAAGAGTCCTAGATCCCTCAGCCTTTCTTCGTATGGCTTGCCATGTAAGACTAATTATATGGGTGCCTCTTCTTTGGACTCTCTCAAGCTTGTCCATGTCCTTGTTAAAGTGTGGTGCCGAGAACTGAAGGCAGTGCTCCAGCTGCGGTCTCACCAGTGCTGAGTAGAGCGGAAGAATCACCTCCTTGGTTTTGCTGGAGATGCATCAAATGATGCATGCCAGAGTATTATTTGCCCTACTGGCTACAGCATTACACTGCTGGCTCATATTCATACTGTGATCTCTTATTACCCCCAGGTCCTTTTCATTTGTGGTTCTAGTCAGTTTGGTGCCACCAAGCCTGTAAATGTGTTGGGGGCTGCTCGTCCCGAGGCGGATCACTTTACATTTCTTGACATTAAACTTCATTAGATTCTGATCCACCCAGCTTGCTAGCCTGTCTAGGTCCCCCTGTATCTGTAGCTTATCTTCAAGCATGACCATGCTTCCCCATTACTTGGTGTTGTCTGCGAACTTGGTCAGTGAGCTCTTTACCCCCACATCCAAATCGTTAATATACATGTTGAAAAGTACTGGACCAAGCACCGACCCCTGTGGGACACCGCTACCCATTTCTCGCCAGGATGACACAGATACGTTTGCTACAGATACAGACACTGGGAGAGCCAGGTCAAACTAACATGATGTCTCTTCTGGGCATGTGCTGTGCTAGGTGCAGGGATGCACCAAACTGAACGTAAAGTGCCATTTGTTGGGGTTTTTTTCCATGCATGTAAGCAGCCTTTGTGGTTATATTAGACCAAAAGCTGGCACTGAAAGACTGCTATTCAATAAAGAAGGGCTGGAGTTGAAACCAGAGAAACTGCCACAACCTGGAAGTCCACTGCTAAGTTGGAAAATACATTTTATTCCCTGAATTTCTGCATTTAGATATCTGCACACAAGAACATAATTTCATATGGAGACATTGTGCACTATTGCAGTCATTTTTCATTCATTTTAACATAAGAAAATATTTATAGCCTTTGAAAAATTAGTTTGAACAATAGCATACATGTGCCAAAAATTACCTTTACTAGCTCTTCTACTTCCTGAAACTCCTAGAAGAAGCAAACAACATTTGTAAGCAATAGAGGCATGTTTCTTGAAAGCAACATACAAATATACAACATGGTCTGACCTGTGGGTAAGTTGAATAAAGGGGTAAGTCCAGGACAATATGATCTTTTTCTTGTTTAGCCTTTAATTCGCCACTCAGTGTTACAAAAGTGAGAGCTGAATTCATGTTTTCTAAAGAAAAAAACATTGCAATATTTGTCATTGAAATAAGAAGTTGGAGGAATAGGAAAAGAATCTTTATAATTATATGAGTATCACTTTTTAGCATATTTAAATAGCTAGAATCATAAAAAAACATAGAAATGTAGGGCTAAAGGGACCTCAGGACTTCATCCAAAAGCCTATTGAAGGCAGGATCCTCCCTTTCTAAACCAACCTGGACAAGTGTCTGTCCAACCTTCTCCTAAAAATTTCCAAGGATGGAGATTCCATAACCTCTTTAGGTAGTCTGTTCTTCCGAATATCCAACCTCAATTTCCCATGCTGAAATTTAAGATAGTTATTCCTTGTCCTGTCCCCTGTGAATAGTTTGTGTACAACCACCCTCCAGATATTCGAAAACTGTTCTCAGATCCCCCATCAGTCTTTTCTTCTCCAGGCTAAATCCCAGTTCTTTTAACCTTTCCTCATAACTCATGTTTCCCAGAACTCAAATCACTTTGGGACTATTTCTAATTTGTCTGTGCCTTTTTTTAAATGCGGGGCTCAAAACTGAAGAGAGTACTCCAGGTGAGGCCTTACTAATATAGCCTATTATGTTATTGGCAGTTTTTGCAACAATGGCATGCTGTTGGCTCATTATAGTCCATAACAGGGGTGGGCAAAACACTGCCTGAGGGCCAGATCCAGTCTGCCAAGAGATTTTATCCAGCTCACAATGGGTCCCTGTCGCAGGGCACGTCAGTGCCTGGCTCCTAAGGAGTGAAAACTGCCAGGGAGAGAGCCCTGGCCGAACATAAGGGGGACAGCTGCAGGTTGCTGGGGCAACTAATGGGAGTCAGCTGGCCAGAAGGGGGCAGGGCCTGGCCCTTATAAAAGCCCAGGGCTGAGGCCAGGCTGCGAGTTCTCTGCCAGCAGCCAGAGAGGCAGGAGCTCCTGGGGGAGAGAGGCGAGAAGCAACCGCAGGTACAGCCTGAGAGTCAGCTCCAAGATGTTGGAGCAGTATGGCTGTAGCCAGGCAGCTTATAGTTATGTTTCAGCCTAGCGGCTTGTGCTTTGTTTTGTTCGTTGAACCGGTGGCTTGGGTGAGGCTATTAGGGGTGGAGGCGGCCTCATAGGGGGGCTCACGATAAAGTGAGGACCCCGGCGCCAGTGAGGGCGCAACCTACTTATAGGGACCTGCAGCAGAGTGCGGGGACCCCGGCGCCCAGGAGGGCGCAGCATATGGGGTGTATAGACCCAGCCCTAGGGAGGGGCATTTCTGAAGCCCCAGTGTGGGCGGGGCGAGCTCCCAGGACGGGGGCCATTTTGTAAGCCCTAGGGAGGGGCATTTCCAAAGCCCCAGTGGGGGCGGGGCGAGCCCCAAAAAGGGGGCAGCATAGTGAGTCTCTGAAAGGGGGCAGAAGAGAGATGACAGCAATTACATCTGCGAGGCTTGGGCTGCGGTATTAGGGGAGGTTGGAGCCGCAGGGCGCCCCCCCGGCATCGGGGCATTATAATGGGCAGCCTCCCGCTAATTAATTAATTAACATCAAGACGTGGCAGGCGAGAAGGCGGGCGGTTGCCGCAGGAACAGGTGAGCGGGCCACAACTTGGCTCGGAAGCGATGCCTGTTACAATGGTGCATTGGCCGGGAAGGTTTCGTACGGCAGCGCGCAGCATTGGACACTGGTTTAGCCGTATCAGGGAACGAATCCTTGGGCCCGGAAAGAGAGAGAGAGGGGAACAGAGGCCCGGCCTAGACCCAGAGTTTCCACCACAGGTTGTGGTGTCGCTTCAGCAAGCAATCCAAGGCCTGCGGGAAATCGCTAGGCGACAGGCTCTGTTAGTAGAAATGATGGAAAGCAACCCCACCCGACCACTGATCCCGGTAGGGATGTGTGGCTATGTAGCCAAGTGTGACCCTGAGGAGGGAGATGGGCCACCTGCGGTTACGGCGAAAGTAACAATAGAGGGCAGAATGGTCCGGGCTATGCTAGATTCGGGCTCATTGCAGACCCTGGTGCAGAGCAAGGTGTTACCGGCAGGAGGAAGGGAGATAGTCGATTGTGTACAGGTGCAATGCTATTGCGGGGACTCCTGTAAGATCGACAGGATAAGGGTCAAGCTTCGGGTAGGTAATAGAGACCGGCAGATGCTAGTAGGGATTGTGGAGCAGTTACCCTACCCAGTGGTACTGGGTTGCGACTGGCCTGACTTGTTAGGGGAGATAGTTAGGGCAAGGTCGCAGAAGACGGTTGAGGGGTTCGCCGTGGAGACGGGACACCCTGAAGAAGCGGCTGAACGAGAGGTGGATGTCGCTGCTCTGTGGGAGGGTGAGCACTTCCAGCTGGAGCAGAGTCGCGAGGCAGATTTTCGCCATGCGTTGCATGAACACCTAGCGCAACGAGATGATGAGGTGCTACGGCCCGAACTGATGAGGGTATCACCGAGGTTCGAGGTACAGAACGATCTTCTTTATCGCATTGAGCGAGGCAAGCCTGGAGAGGAAGAGGTCATGCAACTCCTGGTACCGCGGCAATATCGACAGGTCGTTATGAAGGTGGCCCATGAACTACCTATGGGGGGACATTTGGGTCGGGACAAAACTGAAGCACGCATTAGGGCAAGATTCTTTTGGCCCGGACTGCTGAGAGAAGTGGCGAGATATTGCGCCTCTTGTCCGGTGTGTCAGAAAGCCGACCCGAGGCGCCCCCCAAAGGCCCCTTTAATCCCCATGCCTTTGATGGAGGTTCCGTTCGAACGGGTAGCTGTGGACATTGTGGGGCCACTTCCCCGAAGTAGTACTGGGAACCAGTATATTTTAGTGATACTGGATTATGCGACCAGGTACCCAGAGGCAGTGCCGATGAGGACAATATCCGCTCCCAAGGTGGCAAGCGAACTATTGAAAATATTCTCGCGGGTAGGACTCCCCAAAGAGTTGTTAATGGACCAGGGGACGAATTTTACTTCCCGCGTTTTTGAAGGTGTGAGTAAAGCCCTGGGGATTAAGCATCTGAAGACGATGGTCTATCACCCCCAAACAGACGGGTTGGTGGAACGGTTCAATCAGACGTTGAAGCAGATGCTAAAGAAGTTTGTGACCGAAAGACCACAAGACTGGGACAAAATGATACCCCCTTTGCTGTTCGCAGTAAGGGAGGCCCCCCAAGCCTCGACAGGGTTTTCACCCTTTGAACTGTTGTATGGCCGACAGCCCCGGGGGATACTTGATTTGATCAAAGAAGGTTGGGAGGACCAGCAGAACAAAGATCAGAACTTGATACAATACATGGTACAACTGCGAGAGCGATTGGAGGCTGCTCGCAGTGAAGTCGTGGGCAATCTCAGAAAGGCCCAGCAACGTCAGGCAGGGTACTATAACCGAGGCGCCCGGGAAAGGAGGTTTGAGGAAGGAGACCGCGTATTAGTTCTGTTACCGGATAGAGAGAGTAAGTGCAGAGTGGGGTCCGTGGACTACGAGGTATATCAGGCCGATAGACAAAAGAAGAAGCAGATATATCATGTCAACCTGCTGAAGAAATGGGAAGAGCGGGAGTGTATGTATTTAGCTGCTCAGCCCGAGGAGCTAGATCTAGGACCCTCCTTGACAGAGGAGAGCAGACCAGGCGACGTAGAGCTCGCGTCGAGATTATCAAAGGACCAGAGGGAACAGGCTGCCAAGCTAATCAGGGAGTTCGCAGACGTGTTCCAGGAAGTGCCCGGGGAAGCTCAGGGTGTGGTACACCGGATAGAAACTCCTCCAGGCCAGGTGATCAGGGAGAGCTGGAGACGGATTCCCCAAGGGCTACAGAGTCAGATAAAAGCCGAGATTGAAATGATGTTGGAGAAGGGCGTCATATGCAGGTCCCACAGTGACTGGCGGAGCCCCCATTGTCGTAGTACCCAAACCGGACGGGAAGATTCGGCTATGCGTAGATTTCCGGAAAGTAAATGCGGTGGCGAAGTTTGACGCCTACCTCATGCCGAGAGTAGACGAACTGGTAGAGAACATCGGGCAGGCCCGCTATATCTCCACTCTAGACCTGACAAAGGGCTATTGGCAGGTGCCACTGGCCCCAGAGGACCAAGAGAAGAGTCCTTCGCAACACCATGGGGGCTCTTCCAGTTCCAACGCATGCCGTTTGGACTCCATGGAGCTGCAGCCACCTTCCAACAGTTGATGGACAGGGTTTTGGCCCCACATAGGGATTATGCTGCAGCATATAGAGATGATATTATCATCTATACGGAAGAGTGGGCAGACCACCTCCAAGCACTCAGGGCGGTGATACGTGACCTGAGACGGGTCGGGCTGACAGCCAACCCGACAAAATGTACCATAGGAAAGGAAGAAACACCGTATCTGGGCTTCCTAGTAGGAAGCGGGAAAGTGAGACCACTATTAAACAAAGTGGCGGCTTTACAAAGGTACCAAGCGCCCCAATCTAAAAAACAAGTGAGGGCCTTCCTGGGGCTAGCCAATTATTATAGAAGGTTCGTACCCCACTTGGCAGATATAGTGGTGCCGTTGACAGAGATGACTAAAGCGAAGGCACCAGCCAAGGTAAGATGGACGCCAGAGGCGGAGAGAGCCTTCCAAACAGTGAAAGAAGCGTTATGCCTGCAACCTCTGTTATATACCCCCGACTTTAATAGACACTTTTTGGTACAGACCGATGCGTCCGAAGCGGCGATTGGAGCGGTATTGATCCAGGTGGAAGGGGAGGAAGAGCACCCCATAGCCTATATAAGTAGGAGATTGCATCCCCCGGAGCGGAGGTATGCCACGATAGAGAAAGAATGTTTGGCTATCAAGTGGGCCGTGGAGACATTCCGCTACTACTTGCTGGGAAGACAATTCACACTGCTTACAGACCACGCGCCCCTCCGCTGGTTACAGAACATGAAAACGGACAACTCTAGGTTGATGCGATGGGCCCTGAGTTTGCAACCCTATTATTTTGAAATAAAACATCACCCGGGCAATCAGAATGTAAGTGCGGATTTCCTCTCGAGGCAGTATGAGGAGGAAGGAGGGCCGAGAAGAACAAGAAAACCGCGACCAAGAAAAAAAAAGGGGGGGGGTCGATCCTTTTTGTGAATAATCAGGGGCCAAGAAATGGACTCCTAGCTGAAGGATAGGCCTAGTTAGCACCTTACCAGGGATGGCTAGAGTGGGGGGACTGCCCGCGGCGGAGTAACTCCCGAGAAATCCCACACGGTGCGCCCTGGGGAAAAGGCGAGCAGGAGGCGCCTTAAAACCTCCGCCACTCATAAGAAAGACGCCGGGTACCAGAAGAAAGGCCAGGAAGAGCCGCCGAGTCCAACTGGATTTAAAGTGAATGAAGATCTACCTCGGCGAGTGCAGATCTTGGGGGGGGGAGGTGTGTCGCAGGGTACATCAGTGCCTGGCTCCTAAGGAGTGAAAACTGCCAGGGAGAGAGCCCTGGCCGAACATAAGGGGGACAGCTGCAGGTTGCTGGGGCAACTAATGGGAGTCAGCTGGCCAGAAGGGGGCAGGGCCTGGCCCTTATAAAAGCCCAGGGCTGAGGCCAGGCTGCGAGTTCTCTGCCAGCAGCCAGAGAGGCAGGAGCTCCTGGGGGAGAGGCGAGAAGCAACTGCAGGTACTGCCTGAGAGTCAGCTCCAAGATGTTAGAGCAGTATGGTTGTAGCCAGGCGGCTTATAGTTATGTTTCAGCCTAGGGGCTTGTGCTTTGTTTTGTTCGTTGAACCGGTGGCTTGGGTGAGGCTATTAGGGGTGGAGGCGGCCTCATAGGGGGGCTCACGATAAAGTGAGGACCCCGGCGCCAGTGAGGGCGCAACCTACTTATAGGGACCTGCAGCAGAGTGCGGGGACCCCGGCGCCCAGGAGGGCGCAGCATACGGGGTGTATAGACCCAGCCCTAGGGAGGGGCATTTCTGAAGCCCCAGTGTGGGCGGGGCGAGCTCCCAGGACGGGGGCCTTTTTGTAAGCCCAAGCGGGGCACAGCCAGACGCCGGTGAGGGCGCAACCTACTTATAGGGACCTGCAGCAGAGTGCAGGGACCCCGGCGCCCAGGAGGGCGCAGCATACGGGGTGTATGAACCCAGCCCTAGGGAGGGGCATTTCCAAAGCCCTAGTGGGGGCGGGGCGAGCCCCAAAATGGGGGCAGCATAGTGAGTCTCCGAAAGGGGGCAGAAGAGAGATGACAGCAATTACATCTGCGAGGCTTGGGCTGCGGTATTAGGGGAGGTTGGAGCCGCAGAGCGCCCCCCCGGCATCGGGGCATTATAATGGGCAGCCTCCCGCTAATTAATTAATTAACATCAAGACGTGGCAGGCGAGAAGGCGGGCGGTTGCCGCAGGAACAGGTGAGCGGGCCACAACTTGGCTCGGAAGCGATGCCTGTTACAGTCCCTCAGCCCTTCCCAGCCCAGGAGCAGGGGGCAGTCTGGACTGACGTGTGCCCAGGCAGCATGGTGACCACACTTGCCTCCTAACAGCCCCTACAGCAACAGCTCCTTCCAGCTGCCACTGCCAGTCTCCACTGCCACCACCCAGGGCCATCCCCAGGGGGCACGAATCAGGGCAACCGCCCTGGGCCCCACGGACAGTGCCGTATAGGCCCCACTGTGGCTGCCATGCACTGTCAGCTCCGTGCTCTAGCTGCTCACCATCCCTGCCCCACTGCCACCCCCTGGCCGCGCACAGGCTGATATATCCTGGGCCCCACACACCCCTAGGGATGGCTCTGCCGCCACCACACCTGGCCCTGCTGCCTGGGCACCCCAGAACATCCACCCTGTACCTATCACTGGGAACACTGGATGAAGCAGGCAGGTGGGGTTTCCATGGAGCAGGATGGGTAGGCAGGGCCAGGGCTGGGATCAGGATCACGGGGCAGTGACAGCACAGGTTCAGGGCCTCGGGCAGAGCCACAATCTGCTGCCTACGTGTCCCTGCAACAGGCACTAGTTCTGTGGGCAGGGTCATGAAGGGAGCAGATCACGACCCTGCCCTGGGCTCCAGTCCCACCCTGCGATTCCAATCCCAGCCCCAGCCCTGCCTGCCCATCCTGCTCCCAGATGCCACTCCTCGCCTGCCTATAGCACCACCCATTAACCCAGCCAAGTACACCCTGCCTGCATGGGTCCCGGGCTGGTCTCTACGGAGACCCCAGGATCACCAGGTGGTGTCAGCATGGGGCCAGGTCCCAGGGCAGAGACATTTAGGGAGTTTTGGTGAGCTGTTGAGGGCTGGAGGGAGGTGGGGTGCTGACCCAGCCTGCAACAGCTCACCAAAACTCCTTAAGTGGCCCTCCAGCCACTTAAATGTCCACTTCTGGTTCAAAATAACCCCCAGGTCCTTGACTGCAGTATTGCAGTTTAGCCAGTCATTCTTTGGTCTGCATTTGTGCATGCAATTGTTCAGTCACAAGTACAGGACTCTGCATTTAGTGTTACTGAATTTTATTTGATTAATTTTGGATTATTTTTCCAATTTATCAAGGTCAATCTGAATCCTAATCCTACTGTCCAGAGTGTTTGCTCCTTCATCTTACATAGTAGAGTTATTCTATTTTAGCAGACTATCTACATGGGATTACATACCAAGAAAATTCTTGAGCCAGTTGTTTTTTTAGGCAAAACTCCTACAAACTCAATAAAGAAACAGCTGAAGCATATGACAGATAGGGGCTTCCTCTTGGCCGTAACGTAAGGGGAACATACTCTGCAATATCTCTACCTCTTCTGGACTTCCCTGCACCAGCTGAGACCTGCACATTCAGTTCCTTTAACTAATGACAGAGAAAGGAGGTCAGGGGAATCTGGATGTAGACTGCCTTGTAACAGCAGAGCATGAGAAAAAGATAAGTAGTTAAGGGGCCACCCTCAAGTGTTCCAAAAGTGTTCTTGGGGTTTAACTGCTGTATTTGCGGAGCATAATTAAAAAGCAGTGTGAGTATATTTTTAAAATCAGAAAAATTTAGCAAATTATGTAAAAATATTCATAATATAGAATAATGTAAAAATAATACCTTGTATATTGAATAATACGGCAGCTGCTGCTAGCGTTGCATGACCACAAAGAGGGACCTCATTAGTTGGTGTGAACCACCTTAATCCGAAGCAGGAACCTTTTAAAAAGAGAGAGAGAGAGAGAGAGAAAGTTAATTTTATGAAAGGATTATAAAAGCCTCTCTTCCTCTGTTAATTTCTAAACATTTTACTAAGCGATTATGCTTGAATCTGAGCAGACAAATCTTATACAATCAGACTGAATTGCACAAAGGTTTCTAGCCATCCACTTAATCCTGTTTTTTTGTACAACTATTGTTTGTCAGGCCATGTCTGCACTGAGAGTACTTTTTTAGTACGTGAGTACAGTATGAAATAATGCCAAAGGTGTAGCTTCAGAAATGTATGCAAAGCACTTTGTACTATGTACAATTAGTAACCTTTGTACAATTTTACTAATAGAACTGCATCTAAACTAAGTGTGACAAAGTGGGCCTTTGGGCACGCCTCCCACCTGACTCACCTGCCACGCCTTGTTCTTAATTAATTAAGATGTTAATAAGGGGGGAGGCTGCCCATTCTTGCCCAGGTGCCAGGGGGCGCTATCTGCAGCTCCGTACCTCCCTTACACAGCAGCCCATACCTCACAGATGGCATCCACTGATGTTAATCTCACCAGCCCCACACTGGGCCCCAGAATCATTCAGTTCGGACCCCTTTAAGATCCCTCCATTCCGGCAGTGTAGCCCACCTTCATTCGGGCTGCCTAGCTCCCTGAAACTATTTCCCCTCTCGGGCGTAGTCCCCCCAGGACCTTTGACCACACAGGCCCTGGCCTCACCTCCAAGGCCAGTCGGAACCCCAGGCCCTCAGCTCTGGACATCCCTCACAGTGAGCCCCTGGCCCTTTTGACCTTTCTGGTCCTGGCCCCAGCATTGACCAGCCGAGGGTATTCTACATCAGGCCTCTGCCACTAGCCCCTTCACTCTCTTGGGTCTGCCTTCTGGCCCCTACTAGGAGTTACCCCCCTGGTTGTGGGAGCTGGGGTAACTCGCACCATGACCGGTGTGTTCCAGGGTCTCACAGGGACTCTCACTCCCCCCCTGGAGCATCATGTCATTGTGCTCACTATAGATCTTGCTTTTGACCCACACTTGGCCTCCCAGCAGTGGAGGACTTACCAGGGTCAGGATTTACCCCTCTCTCTCGGGCTGAGCCCCCTTTACTCGGCCTCTGGCCCAAATTACAGCCTCAGGCATCTAGAAACCTACCTTGGCATACTCCCCTTCACTCGGGGCTCCTCATCTCTGCTGCCCTCACTTGGGGCCATGGGCCTTCCCTCCCCAGTGGGCTCAGGTTGGCCGTAGCCGTGCCTGGCCCCAACTCTCTCTCCTTGGAGTCTTGCACCCCCCAGCGCTCAGGTGGCCGTAACTGTGCCTGGCCCCAACTGCCTCCGGTGTTACGCAAACCCACCTGAAGGTGAGTGCTAAGGTTAAGGCGCCCGCACCCACCTTTCACCGGGGTAATCACTGGCCTGGCACTTCCTGGGGGCTCCCGTGCCACTGAGAGCCCCACCAGGCCACCCACTACCGGCAGGGTACAGTTTTAGGTCATGCCCAGGACCAGGAGCCTCCTAGCCATCCCCTACAGCTCCTCCCTTACCTCCAGAATGATACCAGCAGCCTTGCAGCCAGGTTACATTGCTGCCTCTGCCACCAGCAGGGAATTGATCTGTTTATATCGGCAGCCAGGGATCTAAAATGGCTGCCGCAATCAAGCACCTGCTGGCTGTTTGGCTCTCGTTAAAGTGTCAGGCACCAACAGTGCCCTGCCACACACCTTCACCCTTAAAATGGTACCTGGGGGAGGTTTCCCCTGCTGCTCCTCCAAAGCAGGCTCCCCTCAGAGTCTGTGAGAGCCCTCAAGTGGCAAGCACCCCCCAAAGGTGCTCCACCACACACCTCCCCCCTTTCAATAACATTCAGGGGGCCTTCACTTGGCTGCCTTCCCTGCTGGCTTTGTCCCAGCCTACTGCAGCCCCTGTCATGTGGTGACCACCCCAAAGGTGCTCCGCCACACTAAGGTTTTCTCCCAGCACAGATCTGTCCTTTAGGGTTTGCACCTCTTCACATCCCAGACTAACTCCTATGTCAGGGGGTGTCACCAGGGGTACGTGTACCCCTAGGGATACTTGGAAAAGTCCTAGGGGGTAAATGTGTGTGGGTGGGGACAGTGCACCGCCACCCAACATCCTGAGCTGCTGCCTCCCAGGAACAGGGCCAGCGGTGGGAAGGGGGCAAGAGCAGCGGTGCCCTTCTATGGGTCACAGGCGCCCTTCTGCGGGCCGCAAGCGGGGAGCAGGGAGGGAGCTCCCATACTGCAGCCACTGCTGCCATCCACCACCCCACGCCCATGCAAGGCCCGTCAGCAGCCTGCAGAGCCACACATGTAACCAACTGTGGAAAAGTGGGGTGCAGTGGCAGCAGCACAGAGTGGTGGGTCACGGTGGCAACTGCATGCAAGCTCCTCCCCACCCCCCGCTGTCCAGCCGCCACCACCAGAAGGGGTACACTTCTTTAAAAAGGTTGAAAATCCCTGCCCTATGTAGTAGAAACAGTCTTTGTCTCTCTAAAATCACATCGAGGTTTTCCTTTATGAATGGGACTATAAACATAGAGAACGCTCTGGCTTTGCCTTTTGAGTTCCTGTACCTTTGAAAAGCTCACGAGCTACAGGATTTAACATGTTTTTATGTAAATTTATTTAAAACAAATAGGATCCAACCAGACGTGACTAGAAGACTGCAGGATGAACAACGACTGCATGTGACCATGTCTTGAGAAGACACGTCACCATGTCGATAAGAAAAATTAGTGCAGTAAAGTTATCAAGGTCCTTTATCTAACAAAAACAATTGAAACACAAAAATCAACCCTACTGGCTAAGTAAGACTTATGAATGACCCATGGAAGCAATTTGAAGCAGGGTAAGCCCAGAATCCAGCTGAGTCAACCCTGTTGTGGTGATAATTTGCTCTTGCAAATAGAACTCTGTGCTTAAGAGCTGTAGAAGATGGTGTCTAGCTGTGACATGACTGGAGACAAACACAGTAGTCACTACTCAGGATGCCTGTTTGGGGTTGATGTTCCTATTAATAAAAAATACAACAGTTCTTAGTGTCCCCATAAACAACCATACCATGTCTCTGGAACAGAGGCACTATCCTCTCCAAAACTGTACTTTATGCCAAGTTTTTCTCAACATTTTTATTCAATTGCCAGCAAAAAGTAGTAGACTGTAGCATTTCACCTCACATGTGAGCGCAGACTTGTCCTTGAACACTACAGCCTACAGAAATGTCACTCAGATTTGAAGAGTACATATCTCTAAAATATTTAAGTATTCTTTTTACAAATGATATGTGGAGTGGATGATCACAATTGCTCCTTCTACAAAATCTACAATATCCTGCTGTACTTACAGGCAGTCGCCATCTTCTACCAGAAGATGTAATACACGTGCAGTATAGGTCTGGTATCTATTGGTGACATTGCTCAGTACCTACACACGATGACCAAGTTGCTGTAAAAGGTCTTGCCAGTGTACCAACACTGTTCTCTTTAGCCATTTAATTGTGATCTTGCGACATTGTCAGCAGAGTCATTGGTTGATGACCTATTCCAGTATCTCTTAAAGAAAGTGAACTATAATCTAGTATTTCTCATACTTTATAGGATACATAAAACCTAAAAGTATTTACAATAAATGTGATAACTCTATTGGTCATCAATTGGTAGCTGTAGGAAACACAAAACACAACTGTTATCCAAAATTTGGGCTCCTTTTGGTTTTTAACATGGTGAGAAATTAATGATAGATATTTCTTTGATGCAATCCTGTTTATTTAGAAAGATCAGTACAAAGTCCTGCACACAGGAGCAATCAAACTGGCCTTTGCTCATGTTGTCCAGCTTCTTTCAGATCACACTTAACCCAAATGCTCTGTTAACCTTTATGTGTCTCTGTCCCTATACCTGTATAACAAGGATAACTCAATTTATCTAGATATCTCACAAAAGGATTAATTTATCTTTTCACTGTGCCTAATGGATGCGTTTCCTATACATAACATATTTTTCTTCATAAAGTGTTAAGTCCCATGTTATGTAGTTTATAGTTACTAAATTGTCTTGTACCTTTTAAAACACTTACAATACAACACATCAACAGAGTGGATTCATATTTCATAAAAATCTGCGTACAGGAAGCTTCTTGTTCTTACTAACACCTTCTTTCAAATACATGACATCCATACATCTCCAATGATTTTCCTTACTGTCTTATATTCTCATAATTTTGAAACTTTAAATTATGAATGGATGAAGATCGTCTTGCTTTTTTGCAAGATATTCTGAGGTAAACATAGGTATTTACTTTTGGTGAAGTCATCTTTGGTGTCCAGTGTTCTGATAAAAGCAGTTTCTGAGAGGTTCATTTCTGTTGCAATTTTTTGGTGCATGTCTTCATCTAATTCCTAAAATTGAAACAATAGAAAAAATGAAGTGGAAGCCAGCAAATAGTTTCCAACTTCAGGTAAAATAACTAAGCTATCATTTTCCATTATGATAAAGATAAAATGATTTGTCTATTTCTAAACATGAGTTTTTCTGTATGTGCTTCATGCTTTTTTGATAAACAGAGATAAATACTTGCATTATTATGATATGTAGGCAACTAGAAATAACTGTCTCATTATTTTACAAATTAGAAAGAAAATTATTTCACTCAAAAATTTCTCATTACCACCTGAAACTCAGCTTTACTGAAGAATGCAAGCCTTCCTGAAGTTTGGGTGAATACGTCTTTTAGAAGTTCCACTTCTGACGCTAACTTCTAGTAACACCAACTTCCTTCCTGTAACCTTACAAAGCCCACCCCACCCACATCTTCCATACCACTTATGATTCTCTAGTAATGTCTAAGTTCAGTAACCTATCTCTGCCAAGTCCTCTGTGCCATTCTATTCAAATATAGTGCACACTGGGGTGTAGGGTACTTCACCGTGGAGGAAACCCCAAGAATGGAAGAGAACTGAAAACAATGTCATGTGGTACCAATAAGAGAGGCCCCCAGATGTGCTAGATCTTAACACAGGGGACCCAGACCAGTGAAGATTATACATAGGTTATAGGAGTTAAAAAAGTAGCTTAAAACCTGTTTTTTTCCACCCACATCTCTCTCCACAGTCTTATGCTAATCAAAGCATGGCCAAACTAAAGACTTGCCCTTTGAGGTACTGAAACATAACTGAATCAACTACTACTTCTGAAGGATTAAAGTTTTCCCGTTATCTCTAATTATTTAAAGTCACTTTTAATCTAACGTGGCCACTAAACCCACATGGGAGAAATCAGACAATTATTGTTCGATACAAAAGATCTTTACATATTACAGCATGGTAACTTTTTATAGTAGCCAAATCTCCTGCTTACTACACAGGTCCAATTCTGACTCCTAACCCTTCTAAATAGGATGAACCAAAATTAGTCACCCAAGACTTTACAGAAGGTATAGGCAGAATGTCGAAATGCTTCCATCTTGTGGCAGTTTTGAAATATAGCAAGTTTTTTTATAACAAGCAATTTTCTGCAGAAGACATCAACAGGTTTTTTTGAATATACAGCTGATGGCAGCACTGGGAAAAAAGGTTGCTAGTTCTTAAGATTCTCTCTCGAGTCTCGTATCTTTGGTATTTGTTTTAAAGCTACATCTCCCGAGGATTCCCTCAGGCTCCGCGCCCCACCCCTCTGACACCTCAGAGACTGCCACCCAGACGGAGCCCCTGGTTCCGGGCTCCACGCAGACAGAGCCCCTGGGCTCTCGGCTGCGGGGGCTGCCTGTCCCTTTTTCAGGCTCTGGGACCTGGGAGCATGGTGACCTCCCCTTGTGGGGTCTGCTCCCTTTTGGGGCCTCTGGTGCGCCAGCTGGAGGAGCTCCAGGCCACAGTCCAGAGACTGCGTGCCATCAGGGACTGCAAGCAGGAGATAGACTCCTACTGCCAGGCCCTTCTCCCCCGGGAGGCAGAGGGTAGACCAGTCTCCCTCCACACCAAAGGAGGACTCCGGGACCTCCCACTCTGTCCAGCCAGGGGCATGGACCACGGTGGTCAAGGGCCCTAAAGCCCGCCGCACCAAGGCCCCTGCCCCGCCGGAGCTGAGCAACAGGTATGCACCTCTTGCCGCTCCAGCAGAGCCTGCTGAGTTGCCGGCTCCCGCAGGCAACATGGACCCAACTGCAGCTCCCACCCCTGCTCTCCCCAAGACAAAACGTAGGGTTGTTTGTTGTGGGAGACTCTCTCCTGAGGGGGCAATCTGCCGCTCCGACCCCTTAGCCCGGGAAGTCTGCTGTTTCCCGGGGGCCCACATCCAGGACATTGCGGAGAGGATCCCAGAGCTCCTCAAACCCACAGACCACTATCCCATGCTCCTAATTCATGTGGGCACCAATGACACGGCTCGGAGCGCTCCCAGCCAGGTCATGAGGCGCTACAGGGATTTGGGAGCGGGGCTAAAGGGTCTGGGGGCACAGGTGGTGTTCTCATCGATCCTCCCAGTCTCAGGCTATGGGCCGAGGAGGGAGATGAGGATCCACGTGGTCAACCAAAGACTGCGGTGCTGGTGTCGTCGGGAAGGCTTTGGCTTTCATGACCACAGCCCGCTCTTTGGTGAAAAAGGCAGCGAGCTGCTGGGAAGAGATGGCCTCCACCTCTCTCCCCTAGGGAGGAGGTTCTTCTCAGCCAGACTGGCTGACCTGATCCACCGGGCTTTAAACTAAGCCTGCTGGGGGACGGGGGGACTACCGCCACTGCTGGCCCACTGAGCAATCCTTGCAAAGCCAGCAGGTCAAGGCACTTAAGGGAGCCCACCCCTGCCCGAGCCCTGGCAAAATCTGTGGGCAAGGAAGGAGCCCCCCAGGGGGCACTTGCTTGCCTGTACACAAATGCCAGGAGCTTGGGGAATAAGCAGGAAGAGCTCATCCTCCTGCTCAATGCAAATAATTATGATGTCATAGGGATAAGGGAGACCTGGTGGGACTCCACCCATGACTGGACCACGGGGATAGATGGCTATACCCTGTACAGGAGGGATCATGTAGAGAAAAGGGGCGGGGGTGTAGCTCTCTATGTTAAGGAAAGCTACGCGTCCCTGCAAGCCGATATTGGCGACCAGGGTGGACGGCTGGAGACCCTCTGGGTTAAAATCTGTGGGGAACACGGCACAGGGGACACAATGGTGGGAGTCTACTACAGACCGCCCACCCAAAGTCCTGAGCTTGACCAGGAGTTTGCCCAGGAACTGGCTGAGGCCGCATGCTCCAGGACCATGGTTGTCATGGGTGACTTCAATTACCCAGACATCTCGTGGGAGGATCGCTCAGCAAAATCTGAGCGGTCGCAAAGCTTCCTCTCGTGCGTGGATGACCTCTACCTGACTCAAGAAGTCTACGGGCCAACGAGAGGCAAAGCGCTGCTCGACCTGGTACTGGCTACTGGGGATGACCTAGTTGGCGACCTAGTGATCGATGGGAAGCTGGGTGACAGCGACCACGAGCTGATCACCTTCACCATCTGCCAAAAAGCTGGCAAGTCAGCAACACAGAAGTCCTTGACTTCAGGAAAGCCGACTTTGACAAGCTCAGGAGGCTTGTCAGTGAGGCCCTAAGGGACCATGACCATGGAGAAAGGGGAGTTCAAGAAGAGTGGTTGCTCCTCAAGGGAGCGATCCTCAATGCACAAACTAAGTCTATTCCATCTCGGACGAAAGGCAGCAAGAGGGCACAGCAGCCCCCCTGGCTCTCCAGGGACCTAGCAGACCTCCTGAGGCTAAAAAGAAAGGCCTACAAAGGATGGAGGATGGAAGTCACCTCCAAGGAGGATTATTCTGCACTGGTCCGGTCCTGTAGGGAGCAGACCAGGAAAGCCAAGGCTGCAACTGAACTCCAACTAGCTTTGAGCATCAAGGACAATAAAAAGTCCTTTTTCAGATATGTGGGGAGCCAGAGGAAAAGCAGGGACAACGTTAGACCCCTGCTGAACCAGATGGGGCAACTGACAACTGACACCCAGGAAAAAGCCAACCTATTAAATAGGTACTTTGCGTCGGTCTTTCATCAGTCCCATGGGACGCCCATGCCCGCTACAGGACAGGGAAGTCCGGGTGAGGGTGATCCCCTGCCCTCCATTGATGCTGACTTCGTGAAGGAACATCTTGAGAAGCTGGATACCTTCAAGTCAGCCGGCCGAGACAATCTTCACCCCAGGGTACTCAAGGAGTTGGCGAGCATCATAGCCCAGCCTCTAGCACGGATCTTTGAAAACTCTTGGCGCTCTGGTGTAGTGCCCGAAGACTGGAAGAAGGCCAACGTGGTGCCTATCTTCAAGAAAGGGAGGAAAGTGGATCCGGCTAACTATAGGCCCATTAGCCTGACTTCTATCCCGGGGAAGATCTTAGAAAAGTTTATCAAAGAGGCCATCCTTAATGGACTGGCTGACGCCAACATCTTAAGGGATAGCCAGCACGGGTTTGTTGCGGGTAGGTCTTGCTTGACCAATCTCATTTCCTTCTACGACCAGGTGACCTATCACCTGGACAAGGGAGAAGAGATTGATGTCATATATCTTGACTTCAAAAAAAGCCTTTGACCTGGTTTCCCATAATCACCTCTTAGAGAAACTGGCCAATTGTCGCCTTGGGTCCTCCACGATCCACTGGCTGGAAAACTGGCTCCGGGGTCAGACCCAGAGGGTAGTAATTGATGGAAGTCACTCATCGTGGTGTCCTGTGACCAGTGGGGTCCCCCAAGGCTCTGTCCTTGGACCCATACTGTTCAACATCTTCATTAATGATGTGGACACTGGAGTCAGAAGCGGACTGGCCAAGTTCGCTGATGACACCAAACTTTGGGGAAAAGCATCCACACCAGAAGACAGGCAGGTGATCCAGGCTGACCTGGAAAGGCTCAGCAAGTGGGCGGACGAGAATCTGATGGTGTTCAATGCCGATAAATGCAAGGTTCTCCACCTTGGGAAGAAAAACCCGCAGCATCCTTATAGGCTCAGCAGTGCTATGTTGGCTAGCACTATGCAAGAAAAAGACTTGGGGGTCATCATTGACCACAAGATGAACATGAGCCTGCAGTGCGATGCTGCGGCTAGTAAAGCGACCAAAACGCTGGCTTGCATCCATAGATGCTTCTCAAGCAAATCCCGGGACGTCATTCTCCCCCTGTACTCGGCCTTAGTGAGGCCATAGCTGGAGTACTGCATCCAGTTTTGGGCTCCACAATTCAAAAAGGATGTGGAGAAGCTTGAGAGAGTCCAGAGAAGAGCCACGCGCATGATCAGAGGTCAGGGAAGCAGACCCTACGATGACAGGCTGAGAGCCCTGGGGCTCTTCAGCCTGGAAAAGCTCAGGCTCAGGGGTGATCTGATGGCCACCTATAAGTTTATCAGGGGTGACCACCAGTATCTGGGGGAACATTTGTTCACCAGAGCGCCCCAAGGGATGACGACTAGGTCGAATGGTCATAAACTACTACAAGACCGTTTCAGGCTGGACATAAGGAAGAATTTCTTTACTGTCCGAGCCCCCAAGGTCTGGAACAGCCTGCCACCCGAGGTGGTTCAAGCGCCTACATTGAACACCTTCAAGAGCAAACTGGATGCTCATCTTGCTGGGATCCTACGAACCCAGCTGACTTCCTGCCCTTTGGGCAGGGGGCTAGACTCGATGATCTTCCGAGGTCCCTTCCAGCCCTAATGTCTATGACTCTAGGATTTCATAGATTTCATGTTATTACACGAGAATCTGAGCTTCCATTTTTCAAAAGAAGTCTGTAGATCTCCAGTAGTGGTTGGCACCCCAGAAAGCCCTACTTCATGAAGTGTGTTGTGCCCGGACAGTTGAAATTAATCAAGCCCTTGGACTGAGGAAGGGGTCTGAGTTTTCTTTTAGAAGTTGGGGGGGCGGGAGGGGGCGGGATGATACATGGAATTCTTTCAATACTATTGAAGCTGTCAGTAGAGATGGAGACTGTTTATTTAAGTTTTGAATTCACTGGAAAAAATTAACAGAGTTAAGGCTGCCTAGTGGGATCTCAGCTATATTTATAGTGTCAGATGGAGCTGCATTACCTAGTGGAGGGATTACCTAGAGCATCAGGGTAAAATGTGATTACAGAGGGATATGTATTTTACAACTTGAAGCTGGAGTGCTTGCATCTAGGTAACTCCCACTAGCTACTGCCAGTTACAGGGGTAGATTAACACCATGCCTGTGTATATCTTAACACTGTATTTCCTAGTTTTCAGAAGTCTGACTTTTGCCGAACCCAACTTTCTGGAACAGCACAGGTTACCCTCAGGCAACTTTAACTCTACTTGAGCAGGTGGTTTGTCACTAAATTTCCTGTGTTTTTTTTAGTGGAAAGTGGAACACTGTAAAAGCAAGCAATCGTTTATGCAGTTATAGCTGTCATGTTGGTTTGCAGATGAGTCACTGCGCTGGCTAGAAAAAAAGGATGTGCTTTAATTCTTAAGTTCTCCTGCTCCTTCCTGCCCACTTTGTTAGAGACAAAAGGAAATTAAGACCACATATGGGAATTTCTAGCTGCTAGCAAAACTAGTCAGAATATTCACAGGTATGGTTCAGAGTCCTAAAATCCTGATAGTTTTATTACACAGTGGCTGGATAATTTTAAGCACCTGAGAGAAGACTGGTATGTCTTACTCCACCATTCCACTCTCACCTACCCCCACCATTTCTAGCTAACCCCTTCTTTTCCATCTCATTTTGCCTTTAGCATTTACAAGCTAGGATCATACACTTCCTTAGTCACACAGCTGGAGCTGTGAAATGAACCAGTTTCCTGGTCTTTAGATATTTAATTTGTATTACCCTTCCCCATTCTAGCTCACTTGGGGGCAACAAGAATGAGTAAGATCTTTCCCCAGGTGGAAAAATCTCCCCAGATTTCAGCACATGCACAAGAGAGGGGGAAGTAGAGCAGACAGATCCTTGGCAACAATGTCCCTCACTCACAGCTGCCCACGCTATTACCACCCAGTGTCCTACCAGTTTCTCCCTGTTCCCCTGATCCTCACTTCCACCTGACCCAAGCCCCTCAAAATCCTCTGTGCTCCACCCTATCCTCATTCATCTCACTCCACAAAATCCTTCCTCTCCTCCCCAAAAATCTTTGTATATACAACCTATTTTTCTTTTGCAGAGTTTAAGCATTTGCTTATGTACTGAATTACATTTTCCTAAAATAAAATAAAAACCACCTTTTTTAAAGAGCATTTTTCTTCCTTTTCCCCTTTCCAAGTTTTCACAAGGGACAGTTCAAGATCACACTGGCTAGCTAGAAAACCTCTAAAAGATCTGTCCACAACTACACAGCATAAGCATCTGACATGCATTAACCTCATGCCAATATGCTTGGGTGAATACTGTGTAGTCACTACCACTTTCCTGAAGGAGTGGCAAGTGCCATGCTTAGATATGGGTAAATGTTGAGTGAGACTAGAGCCATGGCTTTATTCCCTAGATTTCTGCAAAATCTAAAGGAGTTTTGGGGGCAGCAGGAAGGAGTTCAATATTATCGTCTCTATTATTCCCAAATGTGGCTCACTAACTCTCCCTGAAACCACCTGCAACACACCAATTTCCAAGGCAACTGAATTTCAGGGAGCTTAAAATTGAGCTTTAACCAAACTTGAACAGCAGAGCTTGTACACTTCAAAAAACATAAAGAGTTCCCACAAGCACCTCTACAGATATTCTCCTTCCTAATCCAGTGAGACTCCCTCTGGTAACAATAAGGTAGTGAATTTGCCACTCCTGGCTGCTAGTGAGACTGATAACAGAACACCAGTTAGGAACAACTGTTCAGAATATTATAATGATTTGTATGGCTGGCTGCACTGGGAATGGAACCAAAGCTACCAGGGCGATCAGAGGGTAAAAATGTTTATTGCTTATTAACTTGGCCTAACTGGGAACCAGCCACATACAGGACAACAGGATGTGGAAGATCCTGAGATACCTACTCTTCCTCTTCTTCACTTTTGGGAAAAGAAGCCTGTATCTTTGATGAGTTTTGGAAAAACCGCAGGAATTAGCAGTCATTGTTCCTCAGGTCACTCTGGCTCCCTGGCTTCTTTTCAGAGAGCATTATGGGACCATCCTACTACTGTGTGCTTTAGCAAATTACTGTTCTTGCTTTCTTGCTCTCATTTACTGTTTCTCAACCCGTTTTGACCCAAGGTGCCCCTGGTTAGAACCAAAGCCCCCTCAGAAAATGCCACCTCTTGGTTTTCACTTTTTTTTCCACAAGAGAAAAACAGCAACCACCATTCTCATCTTGCAGAGACTGGAAGCCCCCGGCAGGGCCATGTGGGTTTGACACTGTGGTCCCTATTTGAAATCCCCGGGGTCATTTTGTGCATCATGCTTGGCACCTCACAGAGGGGCAGCAGCGCACGGGGCCTGCCCAGGGAGCCGCGGACACATGGCGAAGCAGCGCCCGTCGAGGTGCCCTTGCCCGGCCCTGAGGAGAGCAGGAAGCCGGAGGCAGCACTTACACCATGGAGCAGGCAGACCGCGGCCGGGTTCCCGCCGAACGGCTCCGCCGTGAAGGCATCGACGATGAACACCGCCACCCGCATGGCGGCCGCAACTGGCCAGGAGCGCGAGGCCTCCCGCCCTCCTCCCTGCCCCGGGTTAAAGATTCCCCGCGCGGGGGCGGAGGCGCGCAAGTCGCACAGATGCGTAGAGAGCTAAGCCAACTACTGAAAGCTCCCGCGGCCACGAGGAGGCGGAGTATCAGGCGCGGGGCGGGGCCAGAGGGCGGAAACCCCGGTAACGTCCATCGCGACAGCCGCGCCCACCGAGACTGACAGCAGTAGGGCGTCCAATGGCAAGCTGCGTGCATGCGCTCTCGCTGCTGTAGTCCAACTGCGCATGCGTCCGGACTCCGCGTCTTTCCGTCACGCATGTGCCCCCCCGCCCAATTTGGGCGTGAGTGGCGGTTCTTGCGCAGCGAGTATCGCGAGACTTGTGCCTGGAGACGCCATCCCGCCCGTCGCCGTTGCGCAGGTCGCTAACCCGCCGAGCGGCGAGGAGCCTCCCCGCCCCGCCGAGCTCGCCGGGGTTGTGCGTCCACAGGCGCGGGAGGGTTTGCCGGTGAGTAGGGGGAGGCGGGCCCGAGCTAGCCGTAGCCCGGCCCAGCCCGCCCGGGACGAGGCGGCTGCAGCAGCTTGGGCCCGGCACGAGCGGCGGTTCGGGGGAAGGCTGCTGCGCGGGGCCTGACTCCGGGCCGCGGCCGCCATCTTGCGTGGAGGAGCTGGCGGTGGGGAGCAGGGTGGCGGCCGGATGGCGGAGGCGCCGCCGTGGCTTAGGAAGCCGGGATTGGGCGAGCGCGGGGCTTCCCGAGCCTCGGGGGCGGTGCCCGCACAGCGGCGGGAAATGGCGGCTGAAGCCTTTGTCTCCCTTCTTCGCGACGCGGAGGCTTCTGGCGCTGCCGTTGGAGGTGGGAGCGGCCCCCGTGGGCGGGAGCGGCGCCTCCACTGCCCCCGATTGACAAAGACGGCTAGTCCCCGCGGGAAGGGGCCGCGCGGCCCATTGTGAGGTCGCGCGGGACGCGGCGGCGCATGCGCCGGTCGCACCTGCCTGTTGGCGGGGCCGGGGCCGCCCGCGCCGATCGACATCGGGTTGCTCGAGTGGCCGCTGCGGCTCCCGCACTGCGGGCCGGGGCCGGACCTGGCGGGTGAAGCTGCGGGAACGGGACAGTAACTAGGCGCAGACCTCTGAAAAGCCGCGCTGCTCGTGCTCCGAACTGTGCCCCTTCGTACCTCAGAGCCCTGCACTTGCTCGTTGTGCGGGATGTGTAGGGCCCACTCCCATGTGTGGTGGGAATTGCAGCGAGCCTGGGAACTTTGAATCGTGTCCAAATAGCAGCCAAAGGGAAGGGTGGCCTTTATAGGGACCCGGCTGCAAGTCTTGATCCCAGCTCAGTGCATCTTTGTCTCCCATTGCATAGATGTTCTTTCTGCTGCCTTTTAATAGTCTGGGGGCTAAAAAAAAAAAAAGACTCCCTGAAGTTACCCTGAGGGCTTCCAGTTACATCAGTACAACAGGCTACATAAAAATGCACTCTAGCCTTTTGTCTCTTGAAACAAAACAATCAGTTCTCCTCAAGTATGCCAATGTTTTTCCTGTAATCTTATATGCCTCTAAGCAACACCAGTGCGGATACACACTCATAGGCCCTCAGATTTGGCAGTGTGCTGAATTAAGTCATGCTTATTATCAAAGTTCGATGTATCCTCTCTATTATACTGCAACTCAAGTGTGTAATAGGGATACAGCTGGTAATCTTCACATAACTTTTAACTTTTCAACATAAGAAATTTGGACTCTTGGGGGGTTTTTTAGTGGAGCTTAGTAATATGTTTATTCTCTTTTGTTGTGTCTTTTTTCCTGTAGTGTTTTATTTAATAGAAAAAAATGGACTGGAGTGGGAAACATAATGGCCCAAATGATGCATCTAATGATGGAACAGTAGTACGACTTCGTGGCCTGCCATTTGGTTGCAGCAAAGAGGAGATTGTCCAGTTTTTCCAAGGTATCTCTAGTATAGACAAAGTATAGTCGCTGAGATTTTTGTATTTCTGCTATGTTCACTTCTGTTACTGTTTCATGTAGTTTAATTTATTAATAACCAATTATTGGGTGGGGGGTGGGTTGTGTCTTAAGTTTTATATTACAAATGCGTAAGTTTTTACTTTGGAAATTAGATGATAATATTTGATACAGTAAAAAACCGATATATCTGATTCTGTCAAGGCAGTAACTTTTTTTGAAACAAAGCTACTGTGTTATATATTAGAATTTGGAGCAAAGTTAAACTGTTTGACTCGTAGTCGTTTCTTCATATAACATAGGTGGGATTATCTGTTTTTAAGCTATAACAGTATAGCTAAACCCATAATGTTTAATGAAAGATCATTGGCTTGTTTTGTTGGGTGATGGGGGAAACAGATATATTTTTTGTTGTTGTTTAGACATGCTTTTAAGTATTTGCTACAGATGGGAATGTTTCAGCCTTTAACACTGTTCCCCTTGATGGGGTTATTTGTCCTTGGGTTAAAGGGTTGGAAATCGTGCCAAATGGGATAACATTGACGCTGGACTACCAGGGGAGAAGCACAGGGGAGGCCTTCGTGCAGTTTGCTTCAAAGGAGATAGCAGAAAATGCTCTGGGGAAACACAAGGAAAGAATAGGGCACAGGTGGGGATGGAGAGTTTGGGATGGTGTTAAATCTTTATTTTTGGGGGTTGTGGGTCAGTAATGCTTTTTTTGGGGGGGTTGGGGACCATATTTAACTGACTATTTTAAAGAATTTATAATTATGATCCTAAGTTTAACTTGGCAAATACAGTAGCTTTTGGGGGGCGGGGGAAGACAGTATTTACACTATGTAGTTTGCTAAAATCAGAACTTTGTTTCAATTTTTTTTGTGTAGGATATTCTATGATAAATATGAGTATAGCCAGCTATTTTTGAAGAGTAGAAGTACAAGTTTAGTACAAAGACTTCTCTTGTATTTAAACTATACAGTCAGAATTCTTTCACAGTAAAATTTACTAATAATAAAAGCTTTCTATTGATACGCTTAAGAATCTTAAGGTTATTGGGTGACTTAAATTGTATGGTATCTTTGTTTGTATTCGGAGTATATCTAGCTTTAGAAAGACAGTTAACTAATTTAGTGCAGCCGTTGTAATTTTCAAACAGCTTGTGCACGTATTCTTATTTGTACCTTGAAAATACTTTTTTATTTAGATATATTGAAATCTTCAAAAGTAGTAAGAGTGAAATCAGAGGATTCTATGACCCACCAAGAAGAATGATGGGACAGCAACGACCTGGACCATATGATAGACCAATAGGAGGAAGAGGGGGTTATTATGGAGCTGGGCGTGGAAGTATGTATGACAGAATGCGTCGAGGAGGTGGTGGATATGACGGTGGTATGTGTATCTAATGAACAAAGGTTCTGTTGACAGTTTCATGTTTCTGACATTTTTGTCAAGAAATGGAGAAATGTCATTAACTTCAGTACCTGCTAGGTTTGGAAAAAAAATACATATTTATAACTGGATTCTTACTGACATACCAACAGTGAGTGTTGCTGAAAGTGCTGGCACATAAATATTACAAGGTAATAGAAACTGTATGGAAATACATTTTGAGGGAAGAAGTTGGAAAAAATAATTTGCATGTCTAAATGTTAAGCACTTAAAAGTGAGAATTTGTGTTTATATTGGTCAGATGTCTAAGTTTAACAAGTGGAATTATAGACTTGTTTTTATCTATTGAATTTTTGTGAACATAATTATGGCTCTCTTTTTAAATTGTACAGGATATGGTGGCTTCGATGATTATGGTGGCTATAATAACTATGGCTATGGAAACGATGGCTATGATGACAGAATGAGAGATGGGAGAGGTAAAATCAGCATTTAAAAAACTTCTACTGTTTGAACATTGCTAAAGAACAGCTGCTAATATAGGTCATAGAAAAAATAGATTAATAAATCAGTTCAAGTAGAAGTATCTGGAAAGCAGAATTGTTCTGATTTAATGCTCTTAAGTTACTAGTGTTTGCTACATTTGAAAATGTAGTTATGTCCCAATCTAGAGCAGCAGTTGCATAGTACATACACTTTTAAAGACAGGAGCCAGTAGTGGTAATGGGTGTCTCTAGCTTTTGAGATTCTCAAGTGTACTGTTTTACAGGTATGGGAGGACATGGCTATGGTGGAGGTGGAGATGCAGGTTCAGGTTTTCATGGTGGTGGTCATTTTGTTCACATGAGAGGGTTGCCTTTCCGAGCAACAGAAAATGATATTGCTAATGTAAGTATTTTAAGAAAAAATGCATTCTGTTGTAATGCTGTAGCTTTCTTTTTGGTATTCTGTACCAAATATTAACATGAAATTTTTGTGGTTTTTTTGTTCTATTTTGCCAAATAGTTTCATGGGATTTATGCAACTCCCCTTGAAATAGCAAAAAAAAAAAAAAAAAAAAAATCAGCTAAATATCTTGGAAATTAAGTTTTACAAAAGTAATAGCATTTAAGGTTGTCAGTTCTCAAAGTAGTGAAGACTCCCTTTGAATGTCATTAGATGCTTCAGAAGCACACATGAATGCGTAGCTAAAATAATGCTGAAACAAACCTGGCAATTAATGGAATCTGGTTGTTACCCTTTAGATTTACTGGCAAAAATTATTTTTATAGTTGGATCTATCATTAAATTTAACCTAACTTTTCAAAATACTAGAATCTTTTTGGTAGCATACAATGAAATTATGAGCAGAAATAAAAGACAGACATTATTTCTAACAACAGATAATCAGACTGTAATAGGCTGTCATCAGATTAGCAGTCACCAGTTTCCCAGCCATGAAGACAAAGTTGTCAAACTCTTTCAGTGGGTGATACCAGCAAGTAACTCGCGTTCAGATTGTTCTCAGTCTTTTTTCTACCCTCTTCCTGTAATCCTTTCTTAGGTGTTTGACATTTAATGCTTCCATACTAATAAAAAATGGAATTTGCTGTCTGTTGAGACTATATATATATATATTAGAAAAGGAAAAACCTTCTGTCTCCCTCCCCCTCCCTCCCAATTCTTTTGGGATGTAAAAGTGACTAAAACTGGAAATAAATGTTGAACTGGATCAAAGTTGGGAGCCTCTGTTGCATCTGCTGATCTTGCATACCATATTTACTCAATTCCAAGATGAGGTGTTTGTTTTTTTTCTCCCAGTTGGGGGAGGGGGAAGACAGTCATCTTAGAATTGCATACGAGGAAATCTCACTAAATATACTGTCTGTCATTTAACTGCTGCCAAAAGCAGCATGTGCTCAGCAATGGAAACTTACCAAGTTGATTACACGCAGTTAACACTGAGCATAACTATAACACACATGGACCACATTATTGATGGGAATCTTTTTCTTTATGTGGCAGGAATCCTAGTCTTGTTTACCTATAGCCAAAAGGCTGATGCATATTAGTGTCTATTAATTACAGCCCCCTCACTGCTTGCTCTTTTTTTAAGCCCTTGTGAGCCATGACATTGCTCTGTCACAGGAAGTTATTTTTCTGCCTTGTTCAGAACTGTTGAAGCCTCTGGAGTAATCTGTCCAGTTTTGGTCACAACACTTTAAGGAAGTGTGACAAATTGAAAGGAATGTAGAAGAGAGAAACAAAAGTTTATTAGACATTGGAAAACTAGGCAAGCTGCTGTGTGACAGCCTTTCTGTAAGTTCTTAAATGTCTGCAGCAGTGTAGCCTAATAAAGGTATCTCGATTGGGTAGGTGTTTGGTAAACTAGGAAATACTTATGAGTCAAATCACACTTGTTGCCTTATGCCACAAGGAAAGGAAATGGGCCAACACCCCTTCCTTTCCTTATGGCACAGGCAACAAATGTGATTTGGCTCGTAAGTATTTCATAGTTTACCAAACACCTACCCAATCAAGATACCTTTATTAAGCTATAAAGCTGCAGACATTTAAGAACCTCAGAATTTATTACACTAGGTCAGACTCAAGATGTACCTAGACCAACATCCTGTCCTCGACACAAGTGTAGCGAGATCCATCCTATCGTACTTTCCCAGTCACGAGTAGGTTACATCAATAACTTGGGTGTAATAGTCCCTTGTGTACTTTATCATCCATAAATGTTTAAACCCTTTTTAAATCCAGTTATGCTACTGGCTTTCACAGAATCCTGTGGCACAACGTTCCATGTGTTAATGATGTTGTGTAAAAATGTCCTTTATTTTTAAATCTGTTGTCTCATGATTTAATTAAGTGCCCTAGTTCTTGTGTTAAGGGGTAGGAAATAACACCTCCCAACTTTTTCTACAGCATTTGCCTTTGATAGACCCCTTATTTATAGAATAATAGAAAGAAGGACCAGAAGGGCCCTCTAAGATCAAGTCCAGTTCCGTGCCATGGGCAAGAGAGATAATGGGCTCAAACGAGCTTAACGAGGTTCTCATCCAGCCTCCTCTTGAACACGGCTAGGGATGGCAACTGCACCACGTCTGCTGGATGCGTGTTCCAGATTTTGGTTAGCTGTACGGGACATAAGTTTAGGCTAGACGTATGGAAAAAACTTTTCCCTGACTAACTTGTGCCTATTATACTCCCTCAGCCATCTCCTTATCCAAGCTGAAGAGACCTAGCCTTTTCAATCTCATAGTATGGAAATTGTTCCATATCCTGCTGTGCCCCCCCCTCCCTCCCTCCCCCCCAAATTTGTCCTTTTACTATTTTTTTTTTCTAGTTTTACTTTATGTACTTAATATGCCATAAGTGTTTGCAGGATATGGCCTAAGTATGCTAAAATTGAGTGTCATACCCTGCTTAAGATTTGAGCATGTATTACTGACATGTTTTTTGGGTAAATGGACTGCTGGTCCTGTAGACAACTTAGTCTAATATTGTCCTTAACAGCTGTTAACAGAAAATATAAGCTTTTATGGATCACAGGACCACTAAATCTTGTTAGTTTAGCTTATTAAATATATGAATGATGTTTAAAAGTGTCATTAAAATAATGTTTGCGGGAAAGTTGAGTTGAAGGTACTAGATTAAGGAGACTATAGTTCTGTTCCTGTTTTCTTTGCTTTTCTTTCTGTTGTAACTCAGCAAAACCATTTATCACTCTGTGTTTACTTGGGTTTTTTTGTAAATGGGATATTTCAGTCTTAGTACCTGTGTAAGATGGTTAAGTTGTTTGTAAAGTGAGGTTCATGGATAAAGCCCACTATTGATGTACAGGGTAGTATTCATGCAGAACACTATTGCATCTGAAGAGGGAGTAATCTGATCATATTTTAGAGAAAAGAAAGTGTACACACAGGGTAAACACATTAGATCCGAAAGTCAGTTACCCCAGCCAACTCTGTATTTAATACTACCAGTGAGGTGTTTTTTTTTCTAAAGTCCTAGTTTAGAAGATGAATGCTTGCATTTGCATTGATTTGCTATATAAATATTGTTTTGCTAGTAAAAAATATGGATGCCAAAGAGAGGGTTGCTTTGATACAGAGGAAATTACTGCTAATTTTAATTTGAGGTGATCTGAACATGAGCTGAAAGCAATTCAGAGTGTTAATTTTTCTTTTAGTTTTTCTCACCACTGAATCCTATCAGAGTTCACATTGATATTGGAGCAGATGGAAGAGCAACAGGAGAAGCAGATGTGGAATTTGTAACACACGAAGATGCAGTGGCTGCCATGTCTAAAGATAAAAATCACATGCGTAAGTTTTCATGAGAGTTGCTTGTTTGGAGGTATCCAGACAGTAAAAAATGGAAGCTAGCAGCCAGGTTGGCTCCCTTGAGTTTGAGAGTATGGAGAAACAGCTTGAGGGGCTGTTAATGTAGTTGGATTCCCCCTAACTTGAGGTTTAGTGGAGGGAGCTCTTCAGAATCTGAAGATGTAGTGTCTAAAATCTGTCCAGACATGCAAGCTTGGATTTGATTCTCCAGCCTCATTTGTTTTGTTTGGTGGCTTGATCTAGTATGCTTATGAAAGATGCCATACTGAAAGTTTGAATACTTTTTAAGGAAACATGAGCAGCAGTAGTACAAGTCTACTTACACTGCCTTGCCAGTAAATCTCAGTCCAGAAGCTTTAAGTCCTAGTCCTTTAGACTGTCCAAGGTACAAATTGTGACCGTCTTCAAAATTAACATGGAGAAACAGCCTTCTAGGGATTGGTCAGATGATACCAACTCAGTCTCATAACCATTTAAGCAACTAGTGGTAGCCTTGTACTCTTTCCCCATCCCTCCCCCCAAACTGTTTGGTAACTCTGGAGTGAATTTCAATTTTTGTCTTCTAACCTCTCAAAGTCACAAGTAGCTGTTTCTTCTATTTTCTTAAAGAACATCGATACATTGAATTATTCCTGAATTCAACTGCTGGAGGTGGCTCTGGAATGGGAGGCTATGGCAGAGATGGAATGGGTATGTATGGATTCAGATCTTACTTCACTTCTATGTTTAGGGAAATAAAGTTTCTAATGATGTATTGCTCTTACTTTTCAGATCAAGGAGGTTATGGCTCTGTTGGCAGAATGGGAATGGGTAGCAATTATAGCGGAGGGTACGGAACACCTGATGGCTTAGGTGGATATAGTAAGTAGTGGGTTTTGTTTGTTAATTGTTCTAATAATTTTACTTGTTTTATAATTATGTAGCTACATGACTCCTAACTGTTTGGATTTTATAGAGTTTTAGGGAGAATCTGCACTTCATTACAGTTATATACTTGTAATACTTTAAACTCCATTTCATCCACAGTCATAGGTTGAGAACCTTCAAATACTTTTTTTTTTCTTCAGAGCTGTGAGTACATTACTTAATATTTGTTACCTTTTATAGGTCGTGGCAGTGGAAATAGTGGTGGATACTATGGACAAGGCAGTATGAGTAGTGGTGGATGGCGTGGAATGTATTAAAGAACAGCTTTGCTTCCGCAAAATATCCTGGAAGAAACAGTATCTGGTCTACTAGACTTTCTTACAAAATTAAATTTCTTTTGTATTTTAAGAACTTTATAATGACTGAAGGAATGTGTTTTCACACTATTATTTGGTAAGCAACAGATTGTGATGGGGAAATCTGTTTTCTGTAGGTTTTATTTGTTGCATACTCTGACTTTAAATAAATTTTTATATTCAAACCACTGATGTTGATACTTTTTATACTAGCTATTCCTAAAGATGTATTGCATATTGAAAAATAGTTGGTTTAAGATGTTGTACCATTGGTTCAATTAAAGGTGGTTGTGCTGTACCTCCTCTAAACACTGATCCAGTTTACTTAGTAAGGCATAACAATGCTGAACTGAAGGTGTGCTTGGTTTAAAGGGAAAAAGTAAAGTACAATAATTTTTAGTTAGAACCTATTTCTATGTTGGCTTCCAGGAAAAGTATATATAGATGAAATCCCACAGCAAATTAGCAGAATATGGGTATAGAGGCTAAAATTTGCAAAATGTAGCTTGACATGAAAAACAAAGATAGCTATATTCCCCCCCCCCATATACACATAGGCTTGTTGATTGGTATCAGTGTTCCTAGAACAGTCAAATTTATTTCCGCAGTTTTGTATTTTATTTAGTAATCTACACTAGCACAATTTCTTTTTTTATCTACCAATCAAAATATCCACATCTAAATTAACTTAAAACAGTACAATTTTATTTTAATCATTCTGTAGGAACAAAACTCAAACAAAGGGGTTGAGGGCTAGTTAATTAAAAATCCAGTTTTATTATAACTTTATTTTACAAATACCCAAAACATTCAATAAGAAGAGTTAGAGGGATTTTTAAAACATCTAACGGTCTCATTCAATTGGGTTTTGAAAAAATGCACAAGTAGCTTTTGCAGTTGAGTAATTGATGATGATTTGGCAGTTCCTCTTCTGAGGTGTAAAGCCTGTGAGGCTTACTGTGTTTTGTAAAATGATTTGCCATCCAAACATATCTCAAATGAAGGCAAGAGTTAAAGTGAATACTTGCTTAAATTACTTTTAATAAAGCCCAAACACATCTTGTTGTAATGCTTTTGTACATTTATGACACAAGATGTACAGAAACATATTGTTTGAAGGCACTTTAACACATGATGTATGATGAAGAAAAAAAGGTATTACATTTCTTCCAAATTAATTGCTTGTCCTCAATGCCTCCCTAAAACTTGTCAAATGTGATCTTGGGTATTGAAAGTTTGTCACCTGTTTTGCTAGTAATGTGTTGTTTGTATGTAATAAATGTCTTATTGTGGGAGATAACAGAATGGAGTGTGTTTTGCTAGAAAGCGTTCTTGTCAGATTGGTCCGAGCTTCACAAATTAGCTGACAATGATGTGGCATTAAGACACTGTTTTAAAGAATAAATTAATTCTTCCTTGACTGCTTTCCCCTTCATCCTTCTCAAGAGGAAAAGAAAAGGCTGTTACCATCTCTTGAAAAATACTCTCTAAAGAGTTACTGTATTCTATGCTGTTAAATGTACAAATGACACTTAATGCCTTTAACCCATTACAACTAGTAGGCTACTATGAGGCATCTAAGAGTTTTCCATGCATTTAATGAACTATGCTACAGCACGGAGCTTGTTTGAGAAGCCTTAACTAATACTACAGAGGTTTCCAGGAGAGTTCAGAGTTTAGACATTTTTAAAGAAGCTGGCTCCTGTAATCACTTTGAGCTTTAAAACTTGTGATCAGTTATGCATGTGTGTGTGTGCGCATCATCACTAATAATAACTCATACGTAACATTTCTAATGTGAAACAGTCCATTTGTAATCAAGACTGTGACTGAACAGAATTACAGCCAAATAGGCAGGAGTCAGGTAAGCAATAGTACACAGCAAACAGTACGATAGTAATCCAAAGTGAATCACTTAATGTTTTTTCACACTTGAGAGACTAGTAGAGCTTACTAAGTACCTGCATCCAGAATAGCTGCTGAAGCTATATGTGCCCCTGACTTGTGTTTTTGTTTCTGTTCTTGAGACTGCACACACTCCTTTTAGTTGATTTCTTTATAACTTTTTCAAAGGTGAATAAAATAAGTCCTCCTTTATCACTGCAGACTTTATGGAATGAAGCAGGGTGCCTTCAACAAGATTTTGCTGTAAGAAACAGTCATGAGCAACTTAACACCTTGCAACAGTTCGCTTTTGCCTGTTTTCAGTCATAGCCATGATTCATAGATGCTAGGGTCAGAAGGGACCTCAATAGATCATCTAGTCTGACCCCCTGCATAGGCAGGAAAGAGTGCTAGGTCTAGATGACCCCAGCCAGATGCCTGTCTAACCTCCTCTTGAAGACCCCCAGGGTAGGGGAGAGCACCACCTCCCTTGGGAGCCTATTCCAGACCTTGGCCACTCTAACTGTGAAGAAGTTCTTCCTAATGTCTAGTCTAATGCTGGTACAAGGAGTTGGAAAGAAGCAAAAAGTTTGTGAGGTAAAGTAACATTTACAGGTACTCCTCACTTAACGACCACACGGACTTACGACTAGCTCTCCGAGCAGTCGGTATTGTACGAATTGTATTGTGGAAACGGCAGCGCGGCGTCTCAAGCCAAGGCACACAGTATCAAGGGGCGGCTCCTCGCTTATCGACCAATTCGCTTAACGATCTAGTCGCAGGAACGGAACTCGGTCGTTAAGTGAGGAGTGCCTGTATTCAGTTGGCCCAAAAAATGATGCTGCTTTACTTCATAAACCTAGCTTCAGTCACTTAGTCATGAATACAAGATATAAACCTTGAAATACTGAACTAAAGTTACTAAACATGAGAAGTACTTAGTTTTCTTCACTTTTATAAAAGCCAGTCACTAGGGGCAAGATTGGAAAATACTCTCAAATCTAAGTCTTAACAGCTTCAGCGTCTAGAATGTTTACACAAAAGATATGAAATGACTTCTCAAAGCAGGCTTGGCAATAATGAGAAGGCTTTTATGAATGTTAACTGCTAGCAAGGGAAAGCAGATACAGTATTTAGTACATTCTACCGTACTACTTTCTTGGACGTTTTCAATAGTGATTGCATCCCCCCACCAAATAGTATTCAGCTTTTTTTTTTTTTTCTAGAAAAGTCTAGTTCTGGCTTGTTCTTTACCACTGAAGAGCAGTTTAAAAATGTGGCCAAACCTAAGGTGGAAAAGGACTGAAGCAAAATTTATTTTGCTCTTCCTCTAGTAATGCAAGAATATCTATACTTGTGGGTACTAATACTGGAAAAAAGGCAGTTTAAAACATTAATGCTCATTCTTTTTAGGCTTGTGCAGATATGCCTCCAAAAAATATTAGCTCTTGCGAGTTTTTTTTAACTACAGAAAGAACAGAGCAGTTCTTTCATGGTGGAGAAGTCAGAAAATCTAACATTAAAGCATTCTGATGTTATGGATTACTACTAAAAAGCTCTAGCTGTATGTTGTGAATCCTGCAGGTGTTTGCAAACCTAACTATTGTGTTATGCTCTACAACACCCTTAAAAGGATCTTACAGGACCCAGACTGAGAATTGTCCATTTAAAATGGGTATTCAATCTCTGGCCTGCAAGGCCATGTCAGCCAGCCCCTAGGTCACCCCACAGATGCAGAAACTGGTAGCAGGGGAGCAGTGCTGGTGTTAATTGGCACCCCTACTTGCCAAATTTCCAAACATGGGGATCCCTGCAGTTTGGATGACAGGACCTTGCATGCTAGAGTGCACTGTCAACCATGTGGCAGGGACAGCATGTGGAGTTGCTCAAATGCACCATATCTACTGCACAACTGGAATATGAAGCACCACTGGTTTAGAACAATTTAAGGAGGCTGAAGGGAGCAGTCTTCCTCCAGAAGGACTATTACTACAGATAGGATGATTGGTTTGGATTTTGTTTTTTTCAAGCTTACAACCATATCCATGAGGGATACACTTAAAAGGTCATCAGGTAGAAAGATGCTTACTAGCTAGTGGTTTTCAATAGTGTTTAAGTAGTACAACACTCACAGGTACTAATAGCAGTGGATTACCTGCACTGGTAGCACGGTAGCTGATTATGCATTCAAGCTTACAAGCGGTAAGTGGTCAGCTGTCCAGGAGATAGTGTTCTTCCTGCTCATGGCTATGCAAATTGAGGGAGACAGGACTCCGTTTCATTTTGTCAATACCCTCACTTAGGCCTGTAAGAGTTGAATTCTCAGTAAGGATACAGAGGAATATTGCAGAACCCGGTTACTACAGTACTTGCTTTTAAACTATGTTGATGTATTTAGGGCAAGGAGATCAAAACTCTCCATCAGGCTAGTGTGAAGAGAGATTTCTATCCTTTAAGAGAGCATTATCCCTATTGTTACAGCATGATACAAAAACCCTAAAAATCAGACTAGTTAGCTTCAAGCAATACAGAAAATGGATCAAGTAGGAAATTCTATCTGCCTTTTTGGGTAAAAAATACATATATTTAAAAAAAAAAAATTGAAACATTTTTCATATATTTAGTATATACAAGCAATTCTGACATGCTACATTCGTAATTATGTCTTCACAAAAATATTAAAACTTTTATTAGGGGTTCACCAATAAAGTTTTTCTCGGCTGATACCAATGGCCAATTATTAACCAGCCATATCAACCGATACCAGTCCAAAAGCCGATTTACAGGAATGCGCAAGGTAAGGGCACAGGCAGATGCTGCCCAGTCAGGGGGGGTGGATGCATCTCCCTACCAGCGTGTGCATCCCTGGGGGAGGTATGGGGGGCATATGCCCCCCCCTGGATTTGTGCACAAAGTGAAGATGGGCTGCCCACTGCAGGTTCAGGGCCAGGGGCTGCGCTGGCCTCTACCCATGGAGGGGGCTGGGCAGGAGCTGTGCTCGGAATGGGTGGGAGCAGGGTAGACTTAGCTGCACAGGGTAGGTGGCAGCAGCAGTGGCACTAGGGAGAGGTTTTGGGGGGGCTATGGCCACCCCAAACTTCCCCTTCTCCATCCCATGCAGCTGAGCCCACCCTTCCCTTGCCTGCCCTGAGCACAGCCCCAGTTCACCCTGCCAGTGGGAAGAGGCCGGCACAGCCCCTGGCCCTAAGCCCTTACCCCGTGCACAAATCCAGAGGGGTACATGCCTCCCCTGAGGGTGTGCAGAGCAGTGGGGAGCTGTCCTCCCTGAATGAGCCACCTGTGGCTCCTCCCTGTGCCCTGCCCCAGGGTCACATCCACCATCCTGGCTGGGCAGCACCTGCCCCTGCCCCACTCTTCCCTCACCGTGTGGGTCCTTGATCTGCCCCGTTTCTCCCAGCCCCCCCCCCCCCCCCCCCCCCGACTTACTGGCAGGACGCTGCTCTCCAATCTGCAGGGCTGTATTCTTGGCTGCATGTATGCTGCAGCTATGTACATTAGGGCTGTGCGAAACAGCAGCATTCCATTTCAACATTTTGATGGAACTGTTCCATTTCAACTTTTGTTTCGAGTCAAAACAGCTGGTCCATTCCATTCCGTTGAAACAGTTTCAACCCTGTTTCAACCATAGGATATAATGAGGAAGGTCGAAACAGCCTATAACTTTGTCATTTCTGGCCTGATTTGGATGAAATTTGCAGGAATGGTGGCCCCTTATGAGGCCTGCCAAGTTTCAAGGAGATAGGTATAGGGGGTTCGAAGAAATTGCACCCCAAAGTCTTGAAAGCAAAAGTTGTGTCACATGTATGTGTTAAGCCACAGCGAGGTCAAAACTGCAGGCATGCTACCCCTGCTGAGGCCACGAAGCCTGCTAAGTTCCAAGGAGATAGGTGCAGTGGTTCTGGGGCCCTGCACCTCTAGCTGCTGACAGGCAAAACTTGTGTCATGGGTGCTTGTGCAACTGTGTCTGTCTTGGGGCACGGGGGGGGGGTAGAAACTACTGCACGTCTAGCTGCTAGGCCGCTTTGTGGCCACAAAGCCTGCCAGCTGTCAAGGAGATAGGTGCAGCGGGGTCCTGGGGCCCTGCACCCCTAGCTGCTGACAGGCAAAACTTGTGACATGGGTGCTTGTGCAACTGCTGCCTCTCATCAGAAAGCAGGACTGAAGATCCCCCATCACTTACCACCACAGACCTGGGGGTAATAATTGACCACAGTATGAACATGAGCCAGCAGTGCGACGCTGTAGATAGCAGGGCCAACAATACCCTGGCATGCATCAATTGATGCATCTCCAGCAAAACCATTGCAAGGAAGTGATTCTCCTGCTCTACTTGGCATTGGTGAGACCGCAGCTGGAGTACTGTATCCAGTTCTGGGCTCCACACTTTAACAAGGACGTGGTAAAGCTTGAGAGAGTCTAGAGAAGGGCTACCCATATGATCAGAGACTTGTATGGCAAGCCATATGAGGAAAGGCTGAGGGACCTGGGACTCTTCAGCCTGAAAATGAGAAGGCTGAGAGGGGACTTGGTAGCAGCTTACCGTTACATCAAAAGCGTACAACTAGGGCTCAGTGAACAACTGTTCACCAGGGCACCCTTGGGGAAAACTAGGAATAATGGTCACAAACTCCTGGAAGATTTTCAGGCTCATTTCAGGCTCAACATTAGGAAAAGCTACTTCACAACTAGGGTGTCCAGACTGTGGAATAAGCTCCCTCCAGATCACCTACCCTGGAAATCTTCAAGAGGAGACTAGACAGTCACCTTGCTAGGGTCACCTGACCCCCAGCTGTCTTTCCCGCTTGGTGCAGGAGGCTAGTTTTGCTGCAAATGCATCAAATGATGCATGCAGGTACTGTTGGCCCTGCTGACTACAGCATCGCACTCCTGGCTCATGTTCATACTGTGTTCAATTATTACCCCCAGGTCTGTGGTGGCAAGTGATGGGGGATCTTCAGTCCTGCCGCCTGATAAGAGGCAGCAGTTGCACAAGCACCCATGTCACAAGTTTTGCCTGTCAGCAGCTAGTTGCAGTGGGGTTCTGGGGCCCTGCACCCCTATTTCCTTGACAGCTGGCAGGCTTTGTGGCCGCAGGAAGGCATAGCAGTCAGGCCTGCAGTAGTTTCCCTCCCCCCACCCTGTGCCCCAAGACAGACACAGTTGCACAAGCACCCATGACACGTTTTGCCTGTCAACAGCTAGAGGTGCCGGGCTCCAGAACTTGAAAGCTGGCAGGCTTCGTGGCCTCAGCAGGGGCTAGCAGGCCTGCAGTTTTGACTCCACTGTGGCTTGACATGTACACGTGACATGAGTTTTGCTTTCAAGACTTTGGGGTGCAGTTTCCCCGAATTCCCTGCACCTATCTCCTTGAAACTTGGCAGGCTTCATGCCCTCTGAAAGGGCTACCATTCCTGCAGGTTTCATAAATTTCATAGACATTAGGGCTGGAAGGGACCTTGGAAGATCATAGAGTCCAGCCCCCTGCCCCAGGGGGAGGAAGTCAGCTGGGGTCATAGGATCCCAGCAAGATAAACATCCAAATTTCTCTAGAAGGCATTAAAAGTAGGTGCTTGAACCACCTCCGATGGCAGACTATTCCAGACCTTGGGGGCTCGGACAGTAAAGAAATTCTTCCTTATGTCCGGCCTGAAACAGTCTTGGAGGAGTTTATAACAGTTCGACCTTGTCATCCCTTGGAGTGCTCTGGTGAACTAACATTCCCCCAGATCCTGGTGAACACCCCTGATAAACTTATAGGTGGCCATCAGATCGCCCCTGAGCCTGAGCTTTTCTAGGCTGAAAAGTCCCATAGCTCTCAGCCTCTCATTGTAAGGTCTGTTTTCCTGACCTCTGATCATGCACGTGGCTCTTCTCTAGACTCTCTCAAGCTTCTCCACATCCTTTTTGAATTGTGGAGCCCAAAACTGGACGCAGTACTCCAGCTGTGGCTTCACCAAGGTTGAGTACAACAGGAGAATGACATCCTGGGATTTGCTTGAGAAGCATCTATGGATGCAGGCCAGCATTTTGCTTGTTTTACTAGCTGCAGCATCACACTGAAGGCTCATGTTCATCTTGTGGTCAATCATGAACCACAAGTCCCTTTCATCCATAGTGCTAGCCACCGTAGCATTGCCGAGCCTATAAGTATGCTGCAGGTTTCTCTTCCCAAGGTAGAGAACCTTGTTTCATCCAAATCAGGCCAAAAATGACAAAATTATAGGCTGTTTCAACCTTCCCCTTTATAACCTATGGGCGAAATGTTGAAACAGCATCGAAATGGCAAAATGTTTCGACTTTTCTCGTTTTGTTTTGAGGCTGTTCCGACCATACCTGTTCCATTTCGATTTTGCTGTTTCAACCTCAAAACGAGTCAAAACAGCATCAAAACAAAAAACTGGCAGTGAAATTTCACACAGCCCTAATGTGCATCCATGCGGCATTTATTGGTAACAGCATCAGACAAAAAAAGTAGATTGCCAATAATGTTAATTTTCCTGTTATCGGTGCCAATCTGATATGCGACTGATATATTGGCACACCTCTAGCTATTATCAGTAGTGAAAGTTCAAGTCAGAAGAGAGGGTGTTGTCTACCAACACTGAAATTTACATAAGTTATAAAATATTTCCTTATTTTATAATATGTAATCTTGTTTTTTTAAATAATGTAGTCTTTTGGTATTTATATAATTGATTAATAACTTAATAAAATAATAAAAATAATTCGTGCGCTAAGCCAAATCCTGCTCATCTTATTCACAAAGGTCCCACTGAATAAGAGTATGGCGAGCAAGGCAAGCAGGATTTAACTATCATGTATGGGAAAATATCAAGACCAAAAATAATCAAAAGGTCCAATAAGGAATATCATTCAAAATAATTTTAAAAGGTGGCACTACTTGCATAGTTTGCTTATAGGTCACTTAAACAGGTTTCATTTCCTGAACAAACTACAGGTTCACAAACATCTGCATTTTTTCAGCCTAATAGAAAGAAAAAAAAAAAATCAGTAATTTTTGTTTTTATTCTTTACAAAAGCTGCATAAGCAACTATAATTAAGAGTTTTAAAAGATTTTGGTATTACCTTTACAACATTAATTGCATGATTATTCGCCAACCATGCAACTAAGCTTTGACTAACTTTAACTAACTAAGTGCAAGAATGATTTATAAAGATTAGTTAAAAGACACCATTATTCCCAAAACCATCTTGCTTCTGTTAGGAAACGCAATCCATATCAGTGGGTAAAGAAAATACTTTGGAAAATTCTCCTGTCTTCCGTTGGCTAACGTAGGTTTGAGGGTAAATTTCTTACTAGCGGCTCAATTCTACAATGAGTGATCTGCCTATATCAAGAGACAGAAACCTAGCTCTTTTTTTGTTTGTTTTTAGGAAGGTTGGGGTAGAGAGGCCTCAGACATGTGGACTGTCAGTAGTCCAACACACACAGATAAATGAGTAGAGTATAAGAAAGGTTCATGTAAACCAGGGGTCAGCAACTCCCAGCACGTGTGCTGAGCATGGCACGCAAGGCCATTTTGGTCAGCATGGCTAGTCCCGGCTCTGGGTAGTTGCTGCCAGCGACAGAGCCCAGGCTGCTCCCAGCAGAGCTTGCAGTGTCCCAGCTGCCTGCTGGGAGCAGCCCAGGCTCCCGGCTGACAGTAGCTACCCAGAGGCGGGGCCGGCTGCAGCCGGGAAGCTGCAAACAGCTGCTCCAGGCTCCACAGCTCCGGCATCAGCTACATGCTGGCGGCGACTATGCACGCATCTTGGGGCGGGCTGCACTGCCCTGCTGTCTGCCCCAAGGTGTGCGCGCAGTCACCACCAGCATGGAGCTGATGCCAGAGCTGTGGAGCCTGGGACAGCTGTTTGCTGCAGCTGCCCAGAGCCCAGTCACCAGCTCTATGCCGGGAGCTGGGGAGAGACCAGGGTTGTGCTGCCTCAGGCCCCTCCCCCACAGCCTGCTCCAAGGCGTGCATGCATGTGCCAGTACAGAGCTGATGCCAGGGCTCCAGAGCCCAGCACAGCTGTTTGCCGCCTCCCAGCTGCAGCCAGCCCCGGCTCTGGGTAGCTGCTGCCAGCCGGGAGCCTGGGCTGCTCCCAGCAGGTAGCTGAGATGCTGCGAGCCCTGCTGAGAGCAGCCCGGACTCCAGCAGCTACCCAGAGCTGGGGTAGCTGCTGACAGCCACAGAGCCCGGGATGGGGGGCAGGGGCTTTGGGTGGGAGGCAAGGGGCAGCAGGGCTGGGGGGCAAGGGCCACAAGCAGGGCATCCTGCCATGTACCCCCTTCCTTCATTTTGTTTTTCTGGCATGCCGGCACTCTGGCACCTTCCAAGGTAGGCATTGTGGTGTTTTTCAGCACTCCGGCCAAAAAACGTTGCCTGCCCCTGCTGTAATCTGTCTTATCACAGAGATATTGTTACATGTAGTATTTTGTGTGTCAACAACAGCTACATGGGTCTGTTTCAGCACTAGTTGTTATAGAACGTATTTTTTAAAGAACAAGCAGTACCCATTGTCTACTCATGCTGACTAAAACCCTATCTAAATCGTAATGTCCAAGTTCTGCAAGTTTGATATAAGGGGGAAAGAGAATCTTCTTGTCACATAGGTAACAGTAAGAAGTTGCGACCCCTAATATATCACACTACAACGTATGGAAGAATTCTGCTTGTAGCACTTATGGTTGCAACCAACAGCTTGGAAACCATAACTCTAGCATAACTGATGCAGACAGCCTGCCTTTTAGGAGAAGAGCTGAAGTTATGCAGTAGGCTTTTAAGTATGAAAATGGAAGATGACATATTACAAAATGAGCTACTTAACTGATGATCATTTTTAAAGAAAAGTTAGCTCACATGCTTATCTATCTCAGGCTGCCTCCCATATCTGCCCAGGTGCAAAAGGCCCAATTGTTTCTTACCTAGCTGGCAAAATCTCCAGCTTTGCTTCAACAACTCCTACAGTACAGTTACACTGTCAATGCAGAATTCTTTGGCACATCAAAAACTGGAAGGTGGGACAAATAAAAGAAATGCAATATTAAAATAAATAGGCTGCGATAATGATTACATTATCTATTTTAATATAAGGAAATCTGCCACAGCTTACCTCTGTCACAACATGGCATCAAAAAACTAGAGAAAGTTTGAAGCTGAATTTTTCTCCAACTTTCTGCAGAAAAACAGTCTTTGCTCTAACAGCGTGTTATCTACTGTCAACGCAAGTAGGTTGCACTTTTTTACTGGGACAGATCCACTAACTGCAAGTCTACTGGGCTTCCTTTCACTTCCAAACCTCTTCTGCATTCATTCCATTCTCCTTCCACATGCACACACCTGAACTGATTAGTCCCAGGGGTTAGGCTTTGTTCCCAAATGTACATTTTCTGTCTTTAGTAGGGGTGTGCAAAACGGGCCCTATTCGATTTGGATTCAGCCAAAATTGGGGACAGTGATTCAATTAATTGATTCTGATTACTGTCCCCGATTCAATTCGGCTGAACCCAAACCTGAAGATTCGATGCCGATTCAGAGAATCAGTGGTTCGGCCATAGACACAGCTTTAAATGTTTTTTCTACATACCTCGAGGTACCAGGCATGGCTTGTGAATGATGCAATGTTGGGGCAGATGGAGCATGGGGGGGTAGTTTGCATGCTCCACGGCAAACCTGGAAGTGGACCAGAAGTGGCTTCTGTGGGATGCTCCATCCGCCCCACCATCTCAGTGTTCACAAGCCACCTGCTACCTAGAGGTACGTAGAAAAAACATTTAAAGCTATGTCTATGTCTGAATTGTCGAATATTTCCGAATCTCTCTGAATTGATTTGGAGGATTCTGATTCAATTCACAGAGATTAAAGAGTCCTCTGATTCGATTCAGATTCAGAGATTCAGCCATCGAATCATGCTGAATCTTTGCCAAATGGAATCAGGGACAGAACCTTTGCACAGCCTTAGTCTTTAGTTCTATACATCATTCAGATGTGAAATGCATTTGCAAGTGGCATCCGAAGTATTTACAATTAGGATTAATATAAACAACCCATTAAGGCAGAGGTGCTTAACTTCTGTCCCATGGGCCAAATGTGGCCTGTGTAGCCTTGGAATCCAGCCCGCAGCACTCCCAAAGGGTCAGGAAATTTGGTGGCAGAGGAGTTAATACTGCCACCCCTCCCATTCCCAGCCAAAATCTCAAGTGTCCTGCAGTGGGTTGGAGCCAGACTACAACCCTCCCCCTGCATGGCTGGATCAAGGTCAAACAATCCCCTTCCCTGTGTGTGGCTGGGTTGGGACCAGGCCATGCCCCCTTCCCTACGCGCAGCTGGTTTGGGGCTGGCCCCTTCCCTCCCCTCTCCCCACCATGGGTCTGGGCCACACCCCCTTCCTTCTGCCTGGCTAGGACTGGTCCATGCTCCCTCCCATTGAATGCTGGTTTGGGGCCAGGCCGTGCCCCCTTCCCTTCTGCAGAGCTGAGCTTTGGCCCCCTGCCCAACAGAGCTGGATGGGTCCCTGGTGCACCTGCCCAGGGGCCAGATTGTGTCTACCAGCTGGATCCAGCCCATAGGGACCAGGTACTCCCCATCTGGCTGAGAGTTCTCATTAGCTAACTGGGATCTAGATTCTTAGCTATGCCAAATTAAAGTGATAAGCAATGCTGAGGAGGGGTATTACAAAGAACTCAGTACAGCTATCTGACTCCAATTCTGGATCTCTCTCTTTTCTTGTACCCCCAGTCCCTAGAAAAGCTGAGCAAGCTACCGACTCCTCCTAGCAGCCATGAGGCAGTCATGCCCTCTTTGTGGAGTGCTACTGTACACCTAGCTATACTGGCTCAATGGTTTAAGATCCCTTAGCCCTAGTACAGTTGTTTTCAACCTGTGGCCTGCGGACCCCTGGGGGTCTGCCGACTATGTCTAAGAGATCCACAAAAGATAACTATGATCAATTAAAAGTACATGAATACCCACATTTACAATTCAAGGAGGTCTGTACCTCCATTCAACATTTTTTAGGGGTTTGCAAATAAAAAAAGGTTGAAAACCACTGCCCTGTCATTCAGAAAGGACAAGACACAGTGGAGAATCTAGTCTGTTGTCTGGAAACACACTCTCTGTAACAAGACTAGACTTTTTATTTTAAGGGACCTCATATTCTGACAAATACTGCTAAATCCACGGATTGCAATTGATCTTTATAATAAACAATACTGTTGTAACAACTTCTGTTGTATAACACTTCAGTACTAAGGTGTCAGTGATCCAGCCCATGGAGCTGTTATCCAGTTTGGAGCGGCTGGAAATGTTGGGATGTGGCATGTAGAGGTGAAGTCCACTACCAAATACTAGTGTACAGAATCCTATTAGAGATATGTTTCAGTAGCTGTAGAGCAAGCAATGGTTAAATTAATCCCCACACCTCCCTCAGCCAACACAGTGACTGGGGCACCCACAACAGTTAACACGGCCGCTGTCTGCCTTGCCACCAGAGGTGGGTTTGGATCTGGTCCGCTACGCTCCTTGCAGTCTAGATCCAGACCAAAACAAACCACAAGGTCTGTATCTGGCCAGGGGTGTAGGGGGGAATGTTAGTGCAAATGTACTAGTCTAGACAATGTGATAAAATTTTCTGTCTAGAAATGGTTCTTCTAAATGTAACAATTTAGACACAGTTCAGGTCTCACCTTTTTATTTAGCTCCTACACAACAATACTGTCCCCAGTACTATCAGAGTATAAACTCTTCTTTAGATTTAAATTTTCTCAACCAAACTGGAAGTTAAGATATAATTTTTTTTTTTTTTAATTAAGGGCAAGTTTTAGCACTGTAACAATGGCATTCATATAAGGCATTAAGGTCCCATGTTTAAGCAGTCAAAAACAATCAGAAAATGATAATGTTAAGGATTCACATTCAATCTTAAATCTAATCCTTTAGTCTGTACCATAACATATACACAAAATTACATAGTCACATAACATTTTTTTCAGAGCTGCTTTTCAGTGAAACTGCCCTCCCAAGAGCAGTGAGCACATATATCTGCATACACAGGCCAGGTCAGCTTGCCTAGACATAACACAGACTCATCTCTTAGAACACGTGAGAAGGAGCCACTCTCCTTTGCATCTCCACGGCTACAAGAAGCTCAGGACTACTGAAGTTCTTCAGCTCCTGAGAAGCACAGCATTTATTCTGACAAAGCTAAGACCCTTCACCAGCCAAGTGAACAACAAAGCCTAAAGGAAGAGGCTAATTCAAGGGTTCATGAGGGCCTGCAAGGCACAGAAGTAAGTGAAGCATACAGATATAGCTGAGATTATAAGATCTACAGGAGGCCTTCTTTAGATCCCTCATGTGAACATCTGCACAGGACCTCTTACTCAAGTACCATTTCTCCTTACCATCTCACAGCAATTTAAAGGGCTAACTGTGAAGCCAAATCATCAAAACACAACTGAGCAATTTGTCCTTTAAACTAATATTTAACAAGCTAGGCACATAATTTTACATTTGGTCATACAGAAACCAATTTGTTCCAGAACAAGGTTGAGCACTGCTTCAGTGATGATTACTGCTTCCCCATATTTAAACTTTTTTTCTTAAAAAACCTTGCACTTTTTTTCCCTCATAATTTGGAAAAGTTATGCTCACAATAACTGGTCACACTGTTTCTGCTCAAACTTCCCATTAAGGAATTACCTTGAACTAAAAAATTTCAACTCACAAGTTGAGCATATAAGTTTTTTTTTTAAAGTGAAAATCGGGATTAGAACAGAAGTTCCCATGCAACTTTAATTAAATAATTGTCACTACCACATAATAAACAGGTGATCAACTCATTAAGTATGACATTCTCTGTGTTAATATTATTCCTCTTTACCATCTATCATTTTAGTACAGCTCATTATTTTTAAGTATTTTTAAACTAAGGGGAATCCCTTTCTAAGTTGACTTGCTAACTAAAATCCATGTTTCCATAGTTCTACTGAAACTCATTTTTAGGCCAAGGCTAATATGTATTTCATGTGCAGTTTTATGACATTTTTGTTTCTAGTGAATTTTCATATAAATCATTTGGTTTCAACATATTTTGCATGGCATGTTGCCATCTCTTGCAATTTTATCGTGTTTCTTAGAATCTGTGGTGTTTTCTTAAAGCCCCAGCTTCTGGAGTTATTTACGTAGAAGTTTTATTTCAAACAAAGAAAGTTGTTACTCTTCACAATGGCAGAGAAAGCTTGAAAATGTGACCCAAGTGCATTCTATTAGCCCAGAAACAAACAGGTAACTAAAAAGAGGTCCTAACTGGGCATTTTTTTAAACAAATCGTTACTTATGGTAGTTTCATTATTTCTGATGTTTAACTCATATATTTTTGAATGATTGAAGTTGGCAATATTGTCACGATAACAGGAACAGCAGGATGTTATTTAGAGGCATAATACTGTGTTAATGAATTAACAAAGAATGTATACTAGATGCTGGAATGTTAACAGATGGAATGCTGCTAAAAAGTTCTGGATTCTTACATTTTCCACTGAATAATTAAAAGTAAACAAATCTTTGTGATAGCCTGTAACCATTAAGAAAAGAAAAAATATATGGCTAAGCAAGTACAAAACAAAAATGCAGTTCACATGTATGAACATATTAAACTTAAGATGATGATTTTTCAATATGATGTAACTGTTCTGTTTGTCTCAGAAATCTGTAGCTTAAACATACTTATTAGAAGAGCTGCATTACTAAGAAATTAAATGTAGGTGTTGCATGTTTGCAGGCCTGATTTTTCTCTCTAATGCAACATGGCAAACAAGTAATGTAGACTTATGAATAATCTATAATTTTTCCACCAGCTATACATGTGCAACTCTTATGCACTTTGCTGAGAGTTCCTTGCATGCATCTGAATATAATTTTGGCTATTAGAAGCTTTTTAAAAATGAAAAATTAGATAAAAATATAAACCATGTAAATAAATAATTGAGGCTAATGAATAATCGAAATTTTTAATTTCTTCCCCTAGACATATGTATGCAATTCCCATTGACTGCATATATCTGAGTGTAGTTTTGGCTATTAGACATATGGCACATAACTTAACCCAGCATTTTAAAAATAACTAACTAACTAAAAACATGAACTGTGCAAAATACTCAAGGCTAATAATTAAATCAAACTGGATTTTTAAAATATATTACCAAAATGGTTTAATTTGTGATGTAATTTGAATTAGTTATTCAAAATAAAATTCTATTGTCTATACTTTGGTAAGAAAGTCACACATTTGCTTAGTGTCCTTTAAAACTGTTACACGGAGCTGATGAAGGAAAGCTTCAATATGAAATACTCTTTACATTAAAACTATATCTAAACTTTCCTTCCTAAGCAGCCTGTTAGGGTCAAGTATTAGAATCTAATTCTAAATATGGGTTCTTTAAAGGAGTCTCAGGGTGTTCGGCACTCATTTCCCAATCAGCTTCAACTAGAAATGGCTATTTAACACCATTGTTCATAGGCTTTGAAAACCCCAAACTGGACCGCTCATCTGAATTCCAGGAGCACACACAAAAATACTTTACATTAGATCTTTTTACATGATTTGTCAAGCAGCAAAATTTCAGAAGCATTTTGTAAAGGAATTTTATGGAAGGTTGGAAGAGCACCTCTGTATAAGTAATGCATGACAGGAATCACAGACTCGGACAGGCTTTGGCGAGGACGGCAAAGGCAGCTCATTGTCAGAGCAGGCGTTACAGAAAATTTCACCACAGTTTCTACAGTGATGCTAAATAGCAGCAGAGAAACAAAAAGTTACTTTAAAGCATCCACTAAAATGCGCTATATATTTGACAATCAGCCATTATTAAATATACACACCAAAAAATGTTGGAAAGCCATCTTTAAGACCATATCAGAAACCCAATTTCAGTTTTGTAAAGATGACACCACAAGCCGCCTAAATCACCTACCCACTGTGCTCTACTAAGACAAGCTACACAGTAGGCTGTCCTAGGTGAATAACTACTAAAATATCAAGGCAAAAACACAAACTCTAAGATCTGAATGTGTTCCTCAAGACATGAGAATGCAGCATCACATGCTGTGAAGCAGGGGTGTCAAAGATACAGCCCACAGAGCTGTATCCTCTGGCCCTGGGGTTCCAGCCCATGCAGAGCCCCACAGTCCAGGTCTGGCATGGGTGACCAATGGAATTTAACACCTCTGCTGTAAAACAACATGCAAGAAATTATTTGCTTGCATTTGAAGAAGTCAAATCTGAATTTGATTTGAAAATGAAATGATCCATCGAGAATCTGTAGCTAACAGGATGTAACACAAAAAAATTAAATAGTTAAGATTAATTTTTAGAAAAAGCAGGTGCACACAAATTAATTTTCCAGTATGGGAATTAATTTTACAGTCTCTTACAATAGTGTCAGGATATGAACTCATATTTTCTTAGTCCACTGTATAAATATGCACAGCTAACGCATCCTAAATATAGCACTTACATGTTTGACTGGCTATACCAGCTCCAAAGCCAGAATTTATCTGAGGCCATGAAAATTTCAAAAGGTTAACAACATGCACTTCATGGACAAAACTTTGTGGCGCAAGATTCTGCCCACACAGAGCACCTCGTAGGATCACGGTTTGAATGTGTACTTGCACATCAAGAAAGCCAGAGAAGTTCAAATGTAAGCATCCTAGGAAGCATCCCTTAAATAACTGCATTTGATTTCTGGCTGAGACTGTGCTGCACCTCTAAGGATACTAAATTTAATGTTCATTTCATGTAACTTTTAAAGAATGGGAATTGATATTTCTTTCCCAAACTTACCTTCCTTTTGGAAAGAGAAAATTCTGTTTCACATAATTTGCAATGTGTTGCTTCTTTATCTTTCAGCCAAACTTGCCCCTGGAGTTGGGAGAAAACAAGTTTTTAGATATCAACTAGAGATGAGAATACATGATACAAGCCAACTTTGCATTGCAGTGGATAAGAGTCCTCAAGATAAGCACAATTTATTATTTATGTGATTGTGCCTTGTGACCCTAATAGATATTGGTGCCACATTATGATAGACACTGCCTGAACAAATTGTAAGAGAAAGAAATTGCTCCAAAAGACCTTCACTGTCTAAATTTGCAAGATAGACAAAGGGAATGAAAGAGGAGAGAAGCAGTGACTTTTTAAGACTGCAAAGATTGCTAGAAACAGGGCTGGGAACAGGAGAGAGAGCTCCCAGACCCATTCCAGCAGACCATCATATCCTTTAGACAGGTAAGAAGGATAACAGCATTAAGCAGCTTCAATTTCTTTTTGGTCAAATGAACGATGAATATGTCCTCGCTCAGCCTCAAAAGGGGACAAGTGTAATCTTTCTGAGAGCATTTCACCCAAGTGGTTGTGTTATCATAATAATTATTTATATTGTAGCAGTGCTTAGGAGCCCCAGGTCAAGGAGCAGAACTGCTATACAAAGAAATTGTTGCTCTCCACAGGGTTGCCAACTGTCCATAAATTTATGGACAGTCCTTAAAAAAAAACCAAACAAACCACACAACAACAACAGCCTAAAAATGCTTATCTGTGATGTTTATAAGAAAAGTTGAGCTATCCATAAAAAGCAAAGAAACACTGAGCTCAGTTCGAGATCCCTGTTGGAATGAGGCTAGATTCAAATGTTGATGCTGGGCAGAGCAGAGTATCATTACCTGGTGTCTAAGTGGGAGCACTGCTCAGAGCCCTGAGCATTGAGCAGTGTGCTCAGAGCCCTGTCTGTCAGGGCTTTCCGGCCCACTGGAGCATCTGTAGTTCTTTCTACCCTGAGCATCTGTAGTTCCTTCTACCCTCCCACCCTGACAGAGACAAAGCTGCGGGGTTGGAGGGACAGAGGGAAGAGGTGGCAGTGGGATCTGTGCTAGGACAGGGAGAACAGGATCAGGCTGAGGGTGCGGCATGGCTCAGGGTACAGTCAGGCGAGTCAGTAGGACCCTGGGGGTAGGAGGGCAGCAGAGTGTAAAAGCACTGCTGCAGTCATGCAGGGTTGCCAACCTAAGACTTCTTTTTTCTTTTTCTTTACTAAAAGTAAAAGCATGTCAGCAAAAAGTTTGGTTGGTAGTAAAGTTTGAAAACTGTCAGTAAACAAAAAAAAGTTTGGGTTGTCAGTAAACAAAAAAAGTTTGGGATTGGCAACTCTGGATCTCCACCACAAAAAGCTTCAGTGGTAAACACCCATTATGGCTTCCCACTTCTAAAAACTAAGAAGCTCCAGGAATGTTTCACTAGGTTTATTTATAAAAATGTTTATATTACTCCTATTATAATTAAATCCATATTGATCACAGACCACAAAATAAATTTAATAATAATACTGCTTAAAACTAAATAATCTGCACAAAATTTTAATTCGATTTTTAACATGATTTTAAACTAAGAAAATGATTTCATATAACAACATACCCTTTTGACCAAAAAAGACCTAGCATACCTTTTGGTAGCAAGTTAAAAATAAAAATCAAGGGGCTATAGCAACATCCCATACAAAAATCAAATCAGAAGCAACTGTACACCTCTGTCTCTCACTGGAGGCTAAGAACATACAAATTACAATCTATCATATGCCCTCATTTTTGGAGAAAAATCTGCTGTTGTGCATTTTAAAAGAAAAATAAAAAACAGCCTTTATATGCCCCAAATCTTACTAACCTGCAATGCTTTGTTGGCTTCTTTTATATCTTCTATTTTAAGCTTGGCTCTAAAGAGATTACAAGATTATACATACATTTATTGGGCACAGTTAACTGCAGCACATTGTTGACACACTTAAAAAACTGTAACCTTTAAGAACTTTAAAGGCACATTCTGATTAACCTCTAGTTGATAAGTTATGTTGTGGGAAGAGTCAGAAAGCCCAATCAAGACCAAGGCCCTGTTCTGCCCCACACCTTACACAAACAGAATCTTTCCCCAAAGGCATTGTGATCTTTTTAAATTATGGCAATACGTTTAGGACTTGTCAGGACCAGGGAAATTTGAACAAATATCACTACATCTACATAGAAGTCTCGTAGCTGACATACAACACATGTAGAAACTGAGGTCTGGAACTACAAGACTTAAATCTCACTAGTGCAGGCACTGTTTTAAACAGTTGCAGACCATCTATACAGTGAACAGTGACACTGGTCCAATACCACTGGGTGCATCTACACATGCCATTGATTAAGGCGATGTGACAAACTCTGGCACAGTTTGCACTGGAGTTTATCACAGCACCTTAATGACATGTAGATGCTCAAACTGCTGTGGTCCAGGGCGTGCATGCAGATGCTATGCTCAGGACCATGGCAGTTTGAGCCAGGGTGGAGCAGCCTCAGGCTGGCAGGGGACTCAGGGGGGTCAGCCCCAGGCTGCAGGTTCCGGCAACAGGATGGCTGAGGCCTGAGGGTGCTAAAATGCAGGGATAGGCAACCAGTAACCCCTGCACTTTTGCACCCTCATGCCCCAGCCAGCCCCAGTCACTGTCCACGTCTGCTTTGGTGCAGTAACTGTGCCATAAGGTAGTACTGTCCCTGACAGAACTATCTTAGGGTGCAGTTAATTAATCTACTGCACCCTAATACTGTAGATGGTGATGCTTTACTGCAGAGCTAATTAGTCAACTCTGCAGTAAGGCGCACATGTATATGCACTCATTAGTACAAATGGGATTAAAGGCTATGAAACTATTCTGCTTGTATAACATGTAAACGTGGCTGCATTACTCATGGCAGAACTATTTATAAGAGAAAGATCTCCTTAAAAGAGTAAACGGAAAAAACTCAGAGATGGCACAAGGACAATTTGTGGCACATCTATCAAAAAGGTTAGCCTCCTCTGCCTTAGGTGATGGTAAATATGCTAAGTGTGCTGGCAGAGCTGGACCTAACTAGGAACATTTGTACAGAGTACGGGTCGGCAAAATTTTTTGGCCGGAGCACCAAAAACATCCCAAGTTTGATCCATGCCCTCAACTTGGCATGCCAGAGGCAGATGGCAGAGGAGCTGCAAGGGGCCCAATCCTCACTGCTGGCAGCAGGTTCATGTGCACCTCTGGACAAACAGTAGGGAAGGGACTGGGGTTGCACTGCCCCAGCTCCTTTCCTGCCACATGCTCCGAGGTGGGTGTGCAACCGTTGCCATCGCAGAGCCAGTGTCAGGACTCCAGACAACAGTGCAGCTATTTGCACCCTCTCTGCTGCCTCCTGCAGCTGCCCAGAGCCTGAGCTGGCTGTGGCAGGCAGCAAGGAGGCTGCAAACAGCTGTACTAGGCTCCAGCCAGGCTCCATGACAGTGACAGCTGCACGTGCAGCTCAGGGCGCATGGCCAGTAAGGGGCCCAGGGCAGCACAACACCTCCCCTGCCATCTACCCCAAGGCATGTGTGCAGCTGCCACAGAGCCAGGTGGAGTCTGGTGCAGCTATTTGCACGCTGCCAGCAGACTGCTGGCCTGGGCTCTGGTCAACTGCAGCAGGCAGCTGGGAGGCTGCAAACAGCTGCACCGGGGTCCAGAGCCCTGGCACCGATTCTGTGGTGGCAGCAGCTAAATGCATGCCTTGGGGTACATGACAGGCAAAGGGCTGGGGTTGCACTGCCCCCAGCCTTCGCAGCCGTATTACCCGAAGCGCACATGCAGCTGCCACCACAGAGCCTATTCGTGGCTCCAGAGCCCAGTACTACTGTTTGCAGCCTCTTGGCTGCCTGCCACATCCAGCCTGGACTCTGGGCAACAGCTGCCTGCCATGGAGCCTGGGCTGCTTTCAGCAGGGCTTGCAGCCTCCTCGCCATTTGCTGCAAGCAGTCTGGGGTCCATGGCTGGCAGCAGCTGCCCAGAGCCCGGCCCAGCTGTGACATGCCAAGCAAAATGGCCTTGCGTGCCATGCTCTGGCACACATGCTGCTGGTTGCTGACCCTTGGTATAGAGCTTAATTCAAAACAAGTTAGATAGCAGAGTCCAACTTTATATATTCAAGAGGTAGTTGCACAGTTATGTTTCTTAACTGTATCTTAATTTAAAATTACAAAAAAATCACAAGAAAAAACAAGTTACTCGCTAAGCTTGTAGGCAAGTTCTTGGAGGGCTGCTTCTTGATCCTGACATAACTTTTTCAACTGTCGGTTTTTGTCCTGTAGTTCAAGGAATTCCTTTAAAAATTAAAAGAGTTTTTAAGAAAAAACAAAAAGGAGAAACAACATCATACTTACTACTTAGAAAGGTGCTGTTAAGTGTTTGGAACATACAATCTCCTACTGAATTTCAAGTCAGAAAGAATGATGGAAGGAGTGAGTCAGTATTAGTATTCAGTAATTAGTATTAACATTTTGATTTACTCACAAAACAAAACCCATCAAGAAACCATATGATAGTAGAGAGAGGCAGTGCTTATTTCTCCAAAGGTGTTTTGACTCTGTTCCTGAGCAGACATTGTTGTGATACTACAACTATATTTTGTGCAACTCTTGAATCAACGCCTTATTGCAAAAATGTCCAAGGTCTACTGAAGTCAATAGGAAGACTCCTATTGATCTAAGTGGGGCTTTTTGATCAGCCCCAAATTAACAAACAAAAAATGTACCAGAAAAACACCTTTCTTGCAGTTCTCCAAGATGTCAGAAAAGTAGAATTGGTGGGATATTAAGGTAGAACAAAAGGACAAGAAATACAGGGTTAAAGCAGACTGTTGGCTGTCAACCTTATTGCTGGATAACTTGTACATGAATCTATGACTGCAATTCATCAGGCATCATGTGATGAAGTCAGTTTGGACTCATGAAAGCTTATGCATCTCTGAGTTAGTGAATCTACAGGGTGCATCACTACCCTGCCTTCTGCAAGTCCTGTAACATTCACATTCATCTATCTCCCTGACTGTTTTCACCTCATCTTCCTTGCAACAGACGATAAAATCCTGTAAAGTAGCTGAAAGTCTTTTTCTTGCCCTACTTAGGTGGCTCTCATCTTAGCTGTTTCAGAGGGAAACCACAATTACTTGGAATGTATGAACTGGAGGTTATCATAAGAAGTAGTGAATACACACTTTCTTTCAAATATATACAGAATTTACTATTTAATAAAGCTGGGGGACTTTTTTTTTTTTTTAATGGAACTAAACTTGCAAATCCTGCTACTTAAAAATGTCCCTGTTTCTCTGATTATGAAATAGCTAAGAAATCTTAATTAATCACTACAATAACGACTGAATAGTTTTCTTCTGTAGATTAGTTACAGGTGGTAATTTGAAACCAACCAATATTAATTAGCTGGCTTACTGTAGATCCCTAAAAACATTTTTAAAATGTGTAATAGTCCAAACAGTACTACTCTCATTCCATTCTCAGTTCCTTAAAAATTGAGCATCTCCCCTTACTGAAGACTGATCCTTCCTTTTCTAAGGCTCCTTTTCTAAAATTCAAAGAAAGAATATAGAAATCAAAAAGACCTAAACACCTGGAATTATCCAAAACAATTCTGAATCTGTAGCAAGAGTCTGATTTTTTTGAAGTTATATTTACCAAAAATAAAGTGTGAAAGGAGATTAGGATATATGGCAATGCTTCATATTGATTATATTAACCATTTAACACCACAGCACAAATATTAAGGTAACTGTTCCCATCTTAGCCAATTTAAAACCAAACTCAGGCAGCTGTCTTTGCAGAAAGAGGCCACTGTGTGGAAAGCATGTCACAGTATATATATCTATTCAAGTTAGGAAATAACAGCCTATCAGGAACCTATGGCTGATAGCAAGTAGTAAATACAAACACACACAGTAAAATGAGGCCACTTAAGTATATATGGAAAGCAGAAAGTTACATTGTCTGGGACTATTACAAAAAGGATGGCACATATAAAAGAAAGAAAGAGGCCATGCTTGAACACTACAATAATGTGCATAGTACAGGGGTGCTCAACCTCCAGCCTGAGGCCCAAATGTGGCCCAGAGCCATCTCAATGGCAATTACTACAGCCACCCTCCTCCCTGTCAAATTCCCAAACCTCAAGGCTCGCACGCAAGTTAGAGCCAGGCCATGCCCCCTCCCCTCTGCGGGGCCAGGCTAGGGCCAGGCCATGCCCCCTTTTCCCCTGTGAGGCCAGAAAACACCCCCTTCTCTACAGGGGCTGGGCAATGCCCTTTTTCCCCTTATGGAGCCAGGCCCCTTTTCACCGAGGGGTTGGACCATGCCCCACTCCCTCCCTGAAGGGCCAGGTCAGGTCCCTTTCCCTCCTACCCCCTTGCCTGCCTGTGGAGGCCAGGTGAACCCCCTTACCCCCTTGTGGGACCAGGCTCAGGTAGAGCTGCCCCCTGCCTCCCCCACTCCCCACCCACATAGCCAAATGGTAGCTGCTGTGCTAGCCCTGGGTGCTGGATCAGAACCACCATCAGGCCTGCAGTCAGCCCAGGCACTGCCTTGCCCGCTGGGAAAAAAGGTTGAGCACTACTGGCATAGTGCATCAACTTGAATAAAACATAGACAGAGTACTCTCAAAGCTTTAGTACAACTGGCAGAAAAATAAACCAGGAGGAAGATAGAAAGATGATACAGGACACTAAGGAACCAGCTAACAAACAGAGCAGAGAACTAACTGGCTTGGCCTCTAGACACTGCCACACTAAAAGACAAGGAGCAAGGCACAAACAAGTAACACAAAGTGAAAGCATCTGCATCTCAGATTTGCCTCCATAACAAAGTTTTTAACCTACATTAAAGTATATCAGGTGTAGTCTCCCACCTAGGCACATTTTATATCAGTTACCACTGATTTGCTTTGCTTTGGTTTCTTGACTGCCTAACTTTTTTCTTTTAGATATTTTTGTCTTACTTCTTTACCTACTTCAGCTGCTTCCTAAAGATCATGACCTCTATTTAGGGGCTAATCAATTCCTGACATATGAATGAATATCAGATATTCAGATTCAAGATACCGGCCAGAAAACTGTCACAACGTATTAGTTGCACTATGGAAGGAGCCTGGGGAAAATGTGGTAGCCATATATGACAGGAAAACACTACCTATTTTTAATGAAGAATCAGAAACTAATATTTTTTTTCCTTAAGCATATATTAACAACCTTTACAGCAGGTGGACATTGATTGCTGTTGGTCCCCAGGCTTCACCTGTGGCAGGTTAGGGTGTTATGTCTTGTGTTTTGTCAGGCTTGATTGTGTACTTTTGCCAATAAGTTAGACAATGGATTTATACAGGATGGTCCTGCCTCAGGCAGGAGGACCTAAGGAGGTCCCTTCCAGCCCTACTTCTCTGATTCTGTGAGCTTTATTTCATAGACTTCATAGACATTAGGGCTGGAAGGGACCTCAGAAGATCAGCGAGTCCAGCCCCCGCCTGAAGGGCAGGAAGTCAGCTGAGGTCATAGGATCCCAGCAAGATAAGCATCCAATTTACTTTTGAAGGTGTTCAGTGTAGGTGCTTGAACCATCTCCAATGGCAGGCTGTTCTGTAGCAAAACCCCGTTTTTCCTTTTTTTATATTTATTTTAAAATGCATTCCCTCCCCTTTCCCCAAACATTTCTGACTTTTTCTCTCCCTCTCTATTCCCTATAGATAAGTATAAGTGAGCTCAGACTTAGGATAAGCTTTAAAACATTTTTATTTTGGTAGCAAGTTTTTGGTTTTGGATATCCACCGTTTTATATTGTATTGTTATTAGGTTTGTATTGATTTTTACTGCTGTATATTGTATTATTACCATTTTTGTATTGATTTTTATTGTTTCATATGGATATTGTATGGTTTAGGCCTGTGTTTGTAAATGAACCAAAGTCGTGTCAAGTTTCCATTTTGTGTGTCAGGTCTTCATCTTCTGTCCTCTGCCTGGGCATCCCATGTTGCAACTGTATCAGTCACATAACCCTACCATGTAAATTGGTTCCCCAATGAATGAGTGTGATTGGGAATGACTGAAATACAATGGTAGCAGGCCTCTACTGAATGGCCTGTAATGACTGGGCCATCACCTCGCATTGATTCACCCAGGAACCACGGACCTCACCCAGGAACAGAGACAAGACCAGCATTTGAAAGACAACAGCAACTCTCACCATTACAGACACCCAAAACTGCACATCCCTGCATGAAGCACACATGCTCAGTACGCCAGGGGTTGACCCTTACCTAGGCACGCCTCCTGTCACTAGGGTCACACAAGGTCTGCCCCTATAAAAAGGGGCAGTGAAGACAGACCCAGTGGGAACACCATTTCCATCTGGACCAGCACCATGCCACACTACCTATTCACCCAGAGGCCCTGCCAGCGACCCCCCTCTGGACAACACCTACTGGACAAGGACCCCTTCCAGAATGGATAGGTAGATATTACCCGCACACCTCCTCCTACAATTTGGACTCTCTCTCTGTCTTCTCCTGGACTTCAGTGGACTTCAGCCCCTGCACCAAGCCTCTTTAACCCCTGCTGCCATTTTGTGCGTGTGGGTGGGTGGGTGGGTGGGTGTGCAAAGGAACCAATTTGGCATTGTGTCACCATCTCCTCTGTTCAATAAAACCACTGTCATTTGCAACCCTGAGTTGGGTCATGTTTTACTGAATCCCAGTCCCTTCCCCATCTTAAATTCCAGCCTCATTCTCACTCTCTTTCTCAGCTCCAGTTCCCACCCTCTCTGCTAGTTTCCCAATCTCCTCCCAATTCCATCTCCCCTTTTCTGCCACCTCTCAGCCTCTTCTTGCTTTCCTGCTGTCCCTGCTGCCTGCTGCTTTTCCTGTGATTTTCTGTTGTCCGTCTCTCTGTTTTCAGGCTTCCCCCCGCACGGTTCTAATCCTGGTCCCAGTGACTTTCATTTCCAGTAACTTTAACTCCCTACACTTCTACTTTCTTACCTTCTCTCCCCAGGTATCCCAAGTACACCAAACACATGCATACATACACATCACAACACCCAACTTAGGAACTCACCTGTGTGTATGTGTAGGTGGGTGGTATGTGTGTGAATTAGTGAATACACACATATATATACACATAAATAGATATCAGAGTGTGTGTGTGTGGGGGGGGGTATATGAATTAGTAATCCACGTATGTGTATTGGATGTGCAGGTGTTGGTAACTCGTAACTGATTCTGTCTAAATCTGGTGTGTGTAGCGTGTATGGGCTTAAACTGACAATAGGTGTGCATGAACCTAGACTGGTTATTTTGAACGTGTGTGTGTGTGTGTGCGCGTGTGTGAGTGTGAGAGAGAGAGCGAGAGAGAGAGACACACAGAGACAGAGAGACAGAGACACACACACACACACGGTGTGCATGATATACAAATTAGCGATCTGTGTCTAACTTTTGGGGTGTATAGTGTATGTGCTTGAATTGGTGATAGGTATGCATGTGCCTAGGCTGGTTGGGATGTGTATGTGCCTGAGCTGGTAGTGTGTGTGCATTTATGCACCTAATTGATTTGTGTGTGTTTTGTACATGTGCAATTGTGTCACACCCTCCTGTCTAACAGTGCAATATTGAGATCCTGAGAGTTGGCCTGACCCCCCAGGGCAACAGTTCCAGACCTTGGGGGCTTGGACAGTAAAGAAATTCTTCCTTACGTCCAGCCTGAAACAGTCTTGCAGTAGTTTATAACCGTTCAATCTCGTCATCCCTTGGGGCGCTCTGGTGAACAAAGGTTCCCCCAGATACTGGTGGTCACCCCTGATAAACTTATAGGTGGCCATCAGATCACCCCAAGCCTGCGCTTTTCTAGGCTAAAGAGCCCCAGGGCTCTCAGCCTGTCGTTGTAAGGTCTGTTTTCCTGACCTCTGATCACACGCGTGGCTCTTCTCTGCACCCTCTCAAGCTTCTCCACATCCTTTTTGAATTGTGGAGACCAAAACTGGATGCAGTACTCCAGCTGCGGCCTCACCAAGGCCGAGTACAAAGGGAGAATGATGTCCCGGGATTTGCTTGAGAAGCATCTATGGATGCAAGCCAGCATTTTGGTCCCTTTACTAGCCATAGCATCGCACTGCAGGCTCATGTTCATCTTGTGGTCAATGATGACCCCCAAGTCTCTTTCTTCCATAGTGCTAGCCAGCGTAGCACTGCTGAGCCTATAAGGATGCTGCAGGTTTTTCCTCCCTAAGTGGAGAACCTTGCATTTTTCAGTGTTAAACATCATCAGGTTCTCGTCCGCCCATTTGCTGAGCCTGTCCAGGTCAGCCTGGATCGGCCTCCTGTTTTCTGGCGTGGATGCTTTGCCCCAAAGTTTGGTGTCATCAGCGAACTTGTCCAGTGTGCTTCTGACTCCAGTGTCGACATCATTAATGAAGAAGATATTGAACAATATGGGTCCAAGAACAGAGCCTTGGGGGACACCACTGGTCACAGGGCACCATGATGATTGACTTCCATCAATTACTACCCTCTGGGTAGAAACACTGAGCCAATTTCCCAGTCAGCGGATCGTGGTGGACCCAAGGCCACAATTGGCCAGTTCTGCCAAGAGGTGATCATGGGATACCAGATCGAAGGCTTTTTTGAAGTCAAGGTATATGACATCAATCTCTTCTCCCTTGTCCAGGTAATAGGTCACCTGGTCGTAGAAGGAAATGGAATTGTTCAAGCAAGACCTACCCGCAACAAACCTGTGCTGGCTATCCCCCAGGATGTTGGCATCAGCCAGTCCATTAAGGATGGCCTCTTTATTAAAGACTTTAAAAATTGTTAAAACATATTCAATTTAGTATTTAGGTTTTTCACAAAAAATATTTTAAAATATAATTTACTAAACTTACTTTAAAATATTGTATTTCTGTGAAGAGCCCAAACACTGAAAAATTTAGCTTAAAAGCTCAATGACTATTGCTACATGAAAATATCTACCAACAAGCTGCTATCTTGTTGTCAAACAGAAGACAACAGTCAATCTAAATGGTTGTCCAAGGAAAGGTATTTTACCTCCTACCTTAAATCCCAGGCTATGAAATGCTACCTGAAAATGCCAGATAAACAAAATGGAGCCTTACCCCTATATACGTTTACAAACTATCCTCATTGAGACCTTGTTTTAAATTTATTATATGGGGGTATTTACTAATCAAGTTATTTTCTCTATGTCGAAAGTGTTCCTTACACCTATTCCCTCTTGACAAACTAAGAATCACGCAATTTAAAACTATAGTTTATATCAGAAAGTACATTTTAGCTTTCCTGGCCCAAGCAATATAATCCTAAATGTTTCTCAAAGGTATTCTATTTGAATCCCACCACTATTTTTTTGACATTTTATGCTGTAAACAATCAATGACATGCAGACACTAGTCTAAACTGACCCTGCTATATTCTTATGTCACTTCCTGCCTTATACCTAGATTTTAACATCCCTTTACCAAATATTGCCTCTGCTCTCGCCTAGCACAATAGATGACCTGGGTCCATGGTTACCACTCTCACATGCTACAGTAGTAATAACAATTCAACCAATATATGGACAGTTGGTCCAAATGTGTTTGTTTCATTCGTGTCTAATTAATTCTCTGAAAATAGAAGTCCAGGTATTGAACATGTTGGAGAATTTCCTCATGAACCTTTTAACAGCAGTCTTTCCACTACCTGAATGTGAATATTTGGAGTCTATTTTTAACATAAAAATATAGATGATTCTATCTCCACGCCTCTTCCTCTTTTAATTAAATTTCTAGGAAATAACTATACAAATTGCTAATAAGAGATTTTTTAAGCAGGCAGTTATACAAAATTAGAGCAATTACAAAATAACACTCACTGGTCCATATTTGGATTATAGAAAGACAGCATTCAATACCATTCAGAAAGAAAAATGTGGGTATCACTCAGTACTCATGAGTTCAGGATTCTGTGTTTTTTCATAATGACACATTAGAACAAGGAAGAATGAAATTTAAAATATTTTCATTTAAAATTGGTGAGTATATTCAAAGATCAACAAGTTCATTTTTTAAATGTGAATTGATAAAAACTTTTACTGAACTTACTTTTTTAAGGCTAGTTATTTGCTGTGTCTCTATTCTAAGATGAGAGACTCTTTTTTTTTCCTTTTCAAAATCATCTTCCAATGCTTGTCTCCATTCCTTTTCTATCTTCAAATCTGTTTCCAGTTGAATCCTAGAATTGCAAACAAAAGCCAATCATTTGTGCACTGCAGCATATTTTTTTAACAAAATGATTTGTTTTCTATTTTATGTTTCACTATCAGTGCAGCACAGACAATAGCAATTTGCTATTTTCACTTGTTTACAAGTTCATTATTTGTAGGTTTTTCTGATGTGATATTTGGGAATAATACTTAAAAAAATCATATACAAATGTAATAAAAGTATAGGAAAATAAGAAGTCTGTATTAAGATTTCTAGAATTTAATATAATTTGGAAGAACTATCTTTTCCAGTTAATATATTGTCCTTCTTATTAAGAAACACACACAAATAAACTTCCCATTTAACTTAAGTATCACATGTTTTTTTGGGGTTTTTTTAATAACATATCCTTTATGCAACAGAATATGAGGGATGAAATGAATCTGTACTGCTCATCATATTATTTTTATTATTAAAAAATATATGGCAACAAAGACTGAATATTATAGGAAAGTGGGGCAGTACTAAGAACATTACAGGCAGTCATTGATTTGCAACATTTTGAGTTGTAAGTGTGAAACGTTGTAACATTTATAAGTTGACACCCTATTTCAAATTTCTAATGTCAGTTTCAACTTTACAACACAACACCGTACTAGGGAACAAGTTCGCTGCATCGCCCATCTCCCTGGAGAACATCTGTCCAAACTTCCTTGGACACTTTATTTAAGAAAGCAGACAAGACTCCAGAAAAACCTGCGGCCAGGAATCCTAAGAAGACTCCGGCCTAGAACCCTTAGAGAAGTCCAGCTAAGAGCCCTTCAAAAAGTCCAGCAAAGTCACCTCAGAGAAGTCCTTCCAAATCAATATGATTGCTATTTACAATATAAATACATTAATGTTGCTATGTTACTCATCTATAATTGATTGAGTACAAAATTCTGGGTTATTTTTTGCTGAAAACAGGGTATCGAGTCTTGGTTCAGGAACCAATCCCCCATTTATAACATTGTTTCCTATGGGAAAATCAGTTCCGAGTTGCAATGTTTTCAGGATGCAGTTTTCAGGAACCAATTGTATCTTAAGTCCAAGGACTGCCTGTATACTACTAGCACACAGGTTGACAACCTGTAAGAATGGCAAGCTGCTGCTCAAAACCCAGCTGCTGCCACAGGCTACCAATCCCCTCCACAGCACTCCAGCACTGCCTCCCTGCTTTGGGCTGAGGGATGTCTCTCATGTCCCCCTGATGTAGACTCTTCTTACCCTCACCACCAAGTGCCGCCAATTTCTGTCACCAAAAGTGATGGGGAGCACTGAATTTTTCAGCGAGGGTAAGCAGCAACTGCAGTAATGCCCCTGTCACCATGTGCCACTGATCCCCCTATGCCACATGCTACCAAAGGCCACATCCAATCTCTTTTGCAGGCCAGGTTCAGCTGGTAGGCCTTAGGTTGCTGACCCAAGTTCTAGAGTATTTTGAATACGATATAGGCTACATCTAGACAGTCAGCTCTATTCCAGCATGATCTTTCAGGTAGATTAATTACTAAATGAGAAGCAGTATAGTTGGTAGGCTAATGGCATGCAGGCACTGTCACTCAGTAGTGACACTTACCCAGCCTGAAACCCCTTCTGGACATGGCTATAAGTGTTTTCAATTTAGGAAGCAGACCACCTGGAATAGCGCAGCATGATAGAAGACACCACTCTTGAGTATATTAAGTTTACAGTAAGTAAGTTTATATCAAGTTTTCAAAAGATTCCAAATTATCTGATTTTACTGAAATTCCAACAAAACTGATGCGAGATACAAAGACGGATCTGGTTTATACTAATCGCAGCTTCTGGATTCCATTTAAAGGAAATAAGAGACAATCTAATGCATACAATGTTGCTGTAATTCTGCCATCATCTATACAGTACAAAGAATCAATATTTAAAAAGCACATAAAATGCCAACTGAAGATAAGAACAAATTTCTGATTCTTCTGGGTCTAAATCCCATCATACATACAATAAAGGAAGAAAGATTCCAACTAATTTTGTAAGTATTTGCAATCTGACATGCATCTATATTGATTTTGTCACAGAAGAGCCAACAACCATTTTTAAAGGAAAGACATTTTAGCCCATTAACCGCAGCATCTTGTTTACTAGAAAAGATGAGAAATGAACCTATCCTTTTGGATTCTGAATTGCAGATCTGTGACCCTGAGGCCTGAATTACTCTTTTTTTTTAAAACTGTTATGCCAACTATGCTAGTAAAGTGAACATGATGGCTGAACTAGTATTAATATTCAGATTCGTGGAAGAGTTCTGTGGTCATTGTCTCCTTCTCACGTCCTGTCACCATGTTTAAATGTAGTCAGAAATGGTCACATACTATTGCTCAATCTGCAGCCTTAGCAAGGTCCCCACTGGTGCATGGTTCTCCCATACATTGGCAGGCCGGTAGGTCTTCTATGGTCTAAGTGTTTACCCAACATTTATATGTGGTGTTTGAATCAGAGTATCCGCACAGTTGCATACTGACTTTTGTCTTACCATGCCCTGTTTGGATGCAGTTCAAGCTTCTCCATATTGGCCAATCAAGCTCTGTGCCTGCAGGAATATGTTCAGAAGTTTTGATATTCATCTTAACTTCCTCCTGGGTCATCTCTAGTTGTGACTGCCACATTTTTTTTCATGTGGTTGTCATTGTTTCACCCAGGGGCTGTATTGTAGAGAAGAAACCTTTCTGTGATTTTAGTCTACTGGGAGTCACAATATGGCCACGCAGTGGGGGGCCTCTTAACTTCAATCTGCTGAGTGCATTCTATTTAGCTTGCTACTGCTCTCTCGATGTCTGATGAGGTGATTCCAGCAAGTAAGTGGAGATTATTAACATCAGTTGGTTTAGGACATCCAGTAATACACCTGCTCTGTAGTTTCAACTCCTGAATTTCAATCCTTGATATTCCGCTGATCAATAGGTGCAATAGGTGCAGGTGTATTTAAAAGTTGCACCTTAAACATTGTATCAGTAATAACTGCTGTTACTTCTGACTGCTTTGCAAATAGTGATAACTGTACTGACTCAACTAAATCCTGTCAGAGATTGTTTGGTGTAGGAGACCAGAATTGCATTCATTTAAAGTTTTAACACTTTTGTTTGTAGTAGACTCACAAATTTCACGGATACCTGTTTAACTATTAGTCATGAAAGATTCTGGCCTCATTTATAAGCTTTAATGGTTAACTGTTCTAAGTATTCTCTGTTTCAGTATATGCTGTTATGACCTGTATATGATTGAGAATTCTGCTTTTAACAACCATTTCCCCAGAAAACTAACATGGCATCCTCAGCCAAAAGACAATATTGTTGTTTCCCATTTTCTGGCCAGACAACTACTTGAAAAAGTTTATCTGTAGGCTTTCTTAGAATAAGAGATTTTTTTCCACTCTGCCCCTGTCTAGCAGCTCCTGTTGCTTTACAGTATCTATACCCAATTAAAATTATCCTTCCATAATGTGCAGCCTGTGATATATCACAAATTTTAAATTAATAGAATGTTTTAAACTGAATGTAAAAGAAAAAAATTGACATACTTTTTCCAGAGGGAAGTCATACTTACAGTTGCTTTTCCTTTTGAGAGATTTCTTTCTGAAGGCTTTCAGATTTATTCTTACATTCTTGTTTAAATTTCTCATCCTCATTCTCAGCTTCCATTTGAGCCTTCTCTGCTTGCTGCAATCTGGTGTAATTCAAATCAACTTTGGGTAAAACTGAGGCTAGAACTAGGGTGTAAAGGGTGAAGAAGACAAATAAAAGAAAAATGGGGAAATAGAAACATTTCTAAATAAAAACAAAATTTGGGGGAAACTCACAAACTCAAACAAGAGAGCCATACAATGCCTAGAACTCTAGCCTTTGTTTTTCTTTGATAGTTAGAAAATCACCATGTTAAGTATTCTAATTTGTTTTTATTAAGTCTGCGATTAACATGTAAAAGCAAAGCAATACAGATTTTATAACTGATGCATATAGCTTAATGCTTGAAACTTGAATACATGTACATGTGTTATTATGGGACACTTTTTTTTTTTTTTTACAAAAATTGTAAGAGTACAATAATTATTTGTCCATACTAATCAATCAGTAAGACATAACAGAACGTGTTTTGTGCTGGAAATGCTCAACACAATTCAAATACGAAGCCAGCTACAAAGCACTGCAATAAGACAGCAAAAACACAGCTGTAGGAAGACAGCAAAACACACTCTGGAGTGTCTTATTACATTTATAGAATTACCCCAAATACATAACATTATTAAAGAAATTTAAATAATCTGTATTAAAAATAATGTATTCTTACACTGGTTAAAATAGCTCCATATGATATGACTAAATAAATAGAATAAACAAGAGGATTGCAACTTTCATTTAATCTCTCTCTCATTCTAAAGGGAGATCTTTCCTGTTTCATTTAGCTCTTTCCGCTTCCTAAAATGCCACCAATGCACCAAGGCTCCTCTCTGCTTGGCAACCTTTTCAGCTTGAAAAACGGATTAATTTTAACTGAAATGTATGTAGACATTAAATCAAATTTTCTGTTACCATAGAGACATCTCTCCTGTTGGGATATATAAGAAAGACTTGAGTACAGCAGTTAAGAAATCATCTCAAAGCCTCATCTCAGCACATCATTTTAAAAATGCTTTTTTTTTTTTTGTCCATTCTCAGAGTGAAGCTTGCAGAAGACTGAGAGTGACTCTTGTTTAAGGGCTTGACTCTTTAGTTCCCAGCAAGTCAGCAGAAGACAGAGTAATATACTACTCCCAATTAGTCAGTGTTAAAATAACCCAAAACTGGTCTATTCTACACTACAATCACAACCACATCAGGAAGCCTGGCTACCAACATACTTCCACTTTAAACCACAAGATCTATGCTGGCAGTTTCAAGGAAACTGTCTACCATTACACTGTTACCAGACAACAAATCAGAGTGCTACAGCATTTTCACTAGTCATCTGAGAAGAGCTGAATGACATGCTTCTAAGAATTCCAGTGCCCTGTGTACGTTTGTGCTACTAGTAGTGAAACTGCACCATTGGAATTACATGCTAGTGCAGCAATGACAATTGAATGATTGGACATTAACCTAACTTTTTTGAAGCATTTAGCTTTAGCCTAGGTATGAAAAACTGTTCAAGTCCACCCTTTATTACAGACTGCTGCAACAACGTTTCTTGTCAAATCTGTACCTGTAATGGCAAAAGGGCCAAAGCAGATGAATGAAGGAAGAAAAAATACTGGGATACAGCAGTTTTCTGCTGTTCCATAGGACAGAGACTACATGAAATAGGAAAGCTACATTAATTAAAACCCTCTCTAAACTAAACTTGAAAATGCATCTGCATAATTTCCAGACCCAATGTGGACAGGGTTTCTTTTTTAAACTCATGCTAACCAAACCATGTTAGAGACTACATATTCTGAATCTTCACTAATGGCTAGCAAGCAAGCTTCAGAGCTACAACTCATAGCAACTGTAGTTCCACCAGGAATATTAACTCAGAATAAGTCACTGGGGGCATCGACACATGCACTTTACTGTACTACAGAGTTGATTAATTAGCTCTGCAGTATACAAGTGTGACAGTATTAGGACAGAGTCAACTAATTAACTCCGCCATAGGATAGTACTGCCCGACACCAGTACTATCCTATGGTGGAATTAGCACCCTTGTGCCCCAGCCAGCCCCTCAGCAGCACACTGAGCCAGGGCGGAGCAGCTCTGGGCTGGCAGGCTGACTCCCTGGGCCCCCTGCCAGTTGGAGCTGCACTGTCCCGGCTCAACATACTGTGGTCCCAGGCGAACGTGTAAAAGTTGTGCCCGGGAGCAATAAACTTCAGCACAAACTGTGCCAGAGTTTATTCAGCCATGCTAATTGCATGTGTAGATGCGCTCACTGCTGGACACTTAGCCAGCTGTCAGCACTCAGGTCTGAGCATTCTGATTAGTCTAGCTCAGTGACATTGAGTCCTCACTGGCTCAGGAGCCCCCTGAGGAGCTGGGTTAACAGAAGAGTCATAACACTATAATGCACCACTATATGAATTGTGGGAAACACACCCCAGTTCAAAAGAATGCATGAATATCTAGCAGATATAGTGGCACTGGTATATAGCTTTAGGGATGTACTTTACACAATGCAGTACAAGCAATTGGAAAAAAATGGTAACATTTTCTGTGAAAAGCCACAGGTCTTAAGTTGAGGAGACACCTGTGGCTCAAAACTCATGGTCTGAATATCACTGCCCTAGCCCAAGTATTAGTATCTACTGTTTTCAGGGTGATGCTTGGACTGTGCTGGACTGAGTTAACAGCAGGATTCACTCTCTCAGGGTGCTTAGATACATATTTGTTTACAGGGAATGGAGATCACGAGTATCATTAGTGAAATCCCAAGCTGAGGAATGTAGTTGCACACAGCTTCACAGCAAAGCCCTACCTGTGTCGTGTTTTGTTTCAGTATTTGCCTAAGTATGTCTGAAGGTATATCCCACCTACCAAACTCAGGGTGGCTGCTAGCCAATTTTGTGGGAAAAACACAGGCCCAATAGCCATTTTCATGGGCAGAATATGGTAGGCCCCCCACATCTCTGGTCGGCCAAGGGGTTCTTATGGCCCGGCCTTCACCACTGACCGGCTGCAAGGGCTGTGAACTGGAGAGGGTCTTGGCTGCAAGGGCTGTCAACTGGAATGGGGTGGGGCCATAAAACAGAAGCCCTCACAGCCAATCAGCGACAAGAGGCAGAGGTGGCAGCTATCTTGGGCTGCCTATCATGGGACCAGCCTCCCTCCCCCCGCAGGCTGTGCAGCAGCACAGTGAGGACTGCTGGCTCTCTCTGGGGAGCCAGCATTTTATTTTCAGTAAGCTTTCTTCTCCCCCCCCCCCACCCCCCCCATGGATTTCGCACATTTTGCAGATTTCACAGGCATTGCCCCTTTTCTGAAATCCGTGAAATTCACAAAATTGCGATTTTGGTAGGTCCCTACCCATAACTCCATGTTGAAAAACTTATGAATCTTTCCCAGTCAAATGTGGCAGTCCATCGGTTTCATTAGGGGCCGGTCATGTCAGACCAACCTGATTGGCCTTTTACAATCAGGTCACGAAAGCACTGGATGCAGGTGTCGCCGTGGATGTAGTCTTTCTGGACTTCAGCAAGGCCTTTGACACTGTCAACCACCCCATCCTCATTAAAAAACTAGGCGACTGTGGCATCGATGCCTACACGGTCAGATGGATTGCTAATTGGCTGAAGGGTCGTACTCCGAGGGTGGTGGTGGACGGGACATATTTGACCTGGGGGGAAGTGGGCAGTGGAGTCCCCCAGGGCTCGGTCTTTGAGCCCACACTGTTCAATTTCTTTATCAGCGATTTGGACGACGGGGTGAAAAGCAACCTGTTCAAATTTGCTGATAATACCAAAATTTGGGGTGAGGTGGGCACGTTAGCAGGGAGGGAAAGACTGCAGAAAGACCTGGATAGGTTGCAGGGGTGGGCTAACAAAAACAGGATGCGTTTCAATACGGACAAGTGCAGGGTGCTGCACTTGGGCACTAGTAACCAGCAGCACACTTATAAGATGGGAAACTCCCTTCTTGAGAGCACGGAGGCAGAACGGGATCTTGGAGTCATCACTGACTCCAAGATGAACATGGGCCAACAATGCGAGGTCACGGTCAGCAGGGCTAACCAAACCTTATCGTGCATCCACAGGTGCATCTCAAGTAGGGCCAAGGAGGTGATCCTCCCCCTCTACACGACACTGGTCAGGCTGCAGCTGGAGTACTGTGTCCAGTTCTGGGCACCCCACTTCAAGAGGGATGTGGACAACATTGAGAGGGTCCAGAGGAGGGCCACCCGCATGATCCAGGGAAAGCAGGGCAGACCCTACAATGAAAGGCTATGGGACCTGAACCTGTTCAGCCTTCACAAGAGAAGGCTGAGGGGGGACCTGGTGACCGTCTATAAACTCACTAGGGGGGACCAGAAGGGTTTGGGGGAGACCTTGTTTCCCCTAGCGCCCCCCCGGGATAACAAGGAATAACGGCCACAAGTTGTTGGAGAGTAGGTTTAGATTAGACATCCGTAAGAACTACTTCACAGTTAGGGTGGCTAGGATCTGGAACCAACTTCCAAAGGAAGTGGTGCTGGCTCCTACCCTGGGGGTCTTTAAGAAGCGGCTTGATGCCTACCTGGCTGGGATCATTTGAGCCCAGTTTTCTTCCTGCCCAGGCAGGGGGTCGGACTTGAAGATCTACGAGGTCCCTTCCAACCCTACTTCTATGATCTCTTGTATGGAAATTGTGAGAAGGGCAGTGGAGGACACTCAGCACTTGAATGATTCTGCCTGCACCTTCACTGCAGAGTGGGCAGGTTCTAGTCAAAATTAATGCAAAGTTGTGACTTGAACACATTCCCTCAGCAGTTCAAAAAGGTACAAGTTTAGACTACAAATAAGCATATGCAAACACATGTGAGCAAGCACAGGCTAGGGCTTCAGTGTAGACATACTCCTCTTCATAGTACAGAGTGCATGGCACATTTTTATACTACATCTTAATGGTGTTCAGAAAAAATATCCCTGTCCACATGGGTCAAGAAAAAAGAGCAGCAACTACTACTTAAAAAACAATAGATAGTAGGGCTTCTGGTATAAACAAATTCTAAACATGTAACAAAAAATAGGTTTTGTTGTTGTTTGTTTTTTTAATAATTGAAGGTGAGTTTCTTATTTGTTTTTATTACAAGGACTAAAGAAAAATCAGTAGAATTAGAAAATAAATTTCAAGACTGTGAAATAAAAACATAAACATAGCTAATGTTTTAAAAGAAAATTTGTATTTGGCATCATACAGTACTAAAAATGATTAAAAAGTATTAGAAAATTCTAGTTTCTTATTGGTCAGTAATCATAGGATGATTTTTAGGGGGCTGGGTGGAAGATAATGTTCTTTCAGAAACCAAAGTAAATCTAAGCTGTGACCAAGTAACGCAGGATTTCCTAATACTATTTTATAATGTTAAATATCAGAATGTTATATGTTTTAATCCAACTCATATAAATTATACTCTATAATTACTATTTAAACATAATAGGTGTGACAGCATTCAGAATGATATATCCTTGACAAGTTTGTACTGGTGCTGTGCTTCACTGCCAGCACATTTCACAAATGACATTGCAATAGTCCTAGTTTGAGTTAACAGATCTTTATCACTTCATGGATGTAATGGGCAAAATCAAAGACAGATGCAAGTAATAAAATATTCAAGATGTAAAAATTGGGATAAAGGATAAAAAGAAAAAGAAAAGAAGGGAAAAAAGGATGTCAATAAAAGAATATTCATGTCACTAATTTTTAATACATAGTTATGTTTTTTGTAAGTAGTTTTAAAAGAAAATGATAAGACATGTCAACATCAACATGACAGGGCTATGGATATGTTACATTTGACAATTAAAAATATTAGCTTGTATATACTGTAGACTGCCGTTTAAATAACCTATGCACACAAGTCGCATTTTGTATTATGTAATAAATATATCATGTAAATTTATGCCATGATGTAAATTTATGCACTGGAACATTATATCATTTTTCAAACTCTTATGATAAAGTGTGTGCGCGTGTGTGCATGTTATTTTAAGGGAGTTTCCAGAGCAATTAAAGAAAGTTTCAGAATCTTAGCCAACTAGGTCCTACAGTTCATGACGGTACTTAACACATGCATTTAACTTGAAACATGCAAGTAAGCTTGCTTGAAGTTAACTGCATGTTTAAAAGCTTTATTAAGTCAGAAACTTGTAAGAGCATTCAAATACAAAACAGAAGTAAACATTAAGACAGAATTTTGGAGTGGACATCATTGAATCTGGTGCTGAACAGAACAACTTTGGGTGTAACTGCTGAATTCCAGGACCCAGAGATGGAAAAAGAGAATGGGTTTGTGGTTGTATTTAATAGTAATTCTACTCGTCTGAAAATCAATGGCAAATCACTGGGTGAAATTTCAGAAATGCTCCATTAAAAATGTCTACTGAAAGGCAGCTGTGTTGGAATGATAAGGAAAAGGGAAGGAGAAATGAATGAGGAGAATTGAATAAAAAAAAAAAAAGAGATGAACGCTGTACCTTTGTTCAAGCTGTTTCATAGTTGCAGTAATTTGATTGGTCTTATCCTCTAATCGACCAATTATTTCATTCTTTTCTTTCATGGCATCTTCAGAAACCTGTTTTAAAGTGAGATTAATAATATATAGGTTTTATATGAAACTACCATTTCACAGTTATACTGTGTAATCTCTTAAGAAAAATATATAAAGATGACTTCGGGGTTGGCTTGATAATCTATTTTTTTAATATTTCCATCCAAACAACAAAGCAATATTCAAGAAAAAGTTATAGATAACAGAATTTTATTAAATGTATTTGTCTTCTACTGGGTTTTACAGGTGTGTACATTATTAAATAATGTATATTGTTCGGTATGGCTTTTCTGTTTTAAATACTGTTTTCTTTTTGTCGAATTACTGAAATTCAGATCTGATAGCAACATCTACATAAACTAGCTTTAGTCCACTCAGTTCTTTATTGGCTCAATCCTGGAAAGGGCTAAATGGCATCTTCAACTCTGATCAACCCTAATTATCCAAATTGCTCTGCTTAATATAACCCTCAGACCTGCTCCTCTACTTTACATCTGTACTACCCCAAGCTACCTTTTACAATTTCTTCATTGTTTTCTATAAGAACATGCACAAGAGTGTGCAGAACTCCAGATATGATCTCATTCTCCCTTCATACAATTTCATGTTGATCACTTGTGCTCTAGTTCTCCATCACCATAGTATTTTTAAGTGTTTGTCATAAAACTTATTTTATATGAATGCAGCGAACTTTAGGCAGCAGAAATATTTTCTGAAGCAGGAAGCCAAGCTGAAAAGCAGTGAGGAGTGAAGCAAAAACAACAGAGCTTAAATAACTAAAAAGGTTACAATTAAAATAATGTATTTTTTATGTTTCAAATGTTATAGGAAGAAAAGTAGTATGCGCTATCCCAAAATCCCTATAAGCCTTCCAATTCCACTTCAAATAATTTAATTAATTTAAGAATGTGCCTTTACCTGCAATTTTTGGTACATTTCCATGTTAATTGCTTTAACTTCATCTAGCTGTTGTCGGAGGCCTATCAGGGTATCTTGTTTCTCATGAATGTCTTTCTCCAGCAACTTCATTGCAAGTTCTATCTCATGCTTCATACTAACTTGAACCATTAGCTCATTCTCTATATCCTACAAATTGCACAAACACACATAACATATGCTGTCAACAAAGAACTGGGAAACAATTCTGCAACAATAAGAGTGAACAATATAACTGTTGAAGTGCTGGATATTTTACCATCACATATCGCTAACCTTCTCTGTAAACTTGACATAATGAATATTAATGAAGATTTATTTTCCAACTTTAAACTCGGTCATGCATTTGGCAACTTGTGCTCATTTTCACCTAAAAACACCATGTTAAGCAGTACTATTAACCTATTTTCCTGTTTTCTTATACATAGTCACATTTTCAATATTGATATTAAATACTATTAAAAAGTATTTCCGTGTTTGCCAAAAATGTTGACTGCACATACACAGAGAAAAACGACTTACCATGCTGATAGCTAACCGCTTGAAATAATCATAGCTACAATAAACCAATACAATATTTACATAAAATCTATATTTCCCCCAAATATAATTTAGTGACACCACTTTTAAAGATACATTAACAACATGGCTCCAAGTATTATAAAACATGAAATAAGGGTTAGATGATGTTAAAGGAAATAGCAGTGGATCAGTGGCATCACATACCCACTGGGAGAAAAAAAATGTAAAGCTAGAAATAATCAAAATTCATTAGTGACAGTAAGTATAGGTCTTTTCAAGACTTACTTTACACTTTCACATTGTACTCACTTGTCGTAGTTGAGATTCTTCTCGAAGTTGTCTGCGTGCTTCATTGTACATTTCATCCAGCCCTTGCCTGGAATGTTTGTACGTTTGAAGCTCTGCCTCCACATCCACTTTAGTTGCCTATGAAGAAATTAAAGACATATCCTCTTTTAATTATTATAATAATTGTTAAAATTTATGTGGAGAAAAAAATTATTTAAATTCACAGCAAATTGCATAAGCACGACACAAACACTGAATAAATATGCCATTATCTATGTTATGTGTTAATTAGCTTTAAATTAATTCAATTACCAGTAACTGGAGTTTGTGAACATGAACAATATATCTCTATTCTCGCTATAAGTGTATACATGCCTCAGGCACTTGAGCTTGGAGATTTTTTGCCCTAGAAGTAGCTATAAACTACACATATGTCATGTCTCCTGACGTGCTCCCTGCTGAAGGCATAAAGAGCAATGTATGCTCCTGCTCCTCAGTTTCCTCTTAACCACACAATCCCAAGAAGAGGGGACTGAGGGCAGGATATGGAACACATACACAGATAACATGTTTCAAAGAGTTCCAGATCCTAGTAAGTATTTTTTCTTTCTTTTTTGAGTTATTGTTCCCATGTACTTTCCCACCGTGGGTAACTCCAGTGCCCAGACCACTTGGGGTAGGGCTCAAAGTCCTAGGCAAAGGACTGTTTTATAAGAAGATACAAAATGCCATGCTGGGTCAGACCACAGATCCATCTAGGCCAGTATCCTATATCTCACAATGGCATCATGGAAAACTGGACCCAAGGATCTTGCAAGGTCCTTTCCAGCCCCTTACAATCTATGAATCTATTAATCAGACTGGAAGCTAAAGGGAAGGGTATTTGCACAGGGCTTATCCAAACTGATGCATCTCCTGCCCTCTTCCATTATAGCTTCCAGCATTCAGAGGCTTTTGAAGTCCTAATCTGTAGGCTGCATCCCTAACCCTATGCCTAATACATTTTGATAGACCTATCACTCACAGATTAGTCCAATCTCCTTTTGAACTTGGTTAAATTATCAGCCTCCACAACATCCTGTGAGTTCCTCAAGTTAATTACATGTTGTCTGAAAAAGAACTGCATTTTGTTTTACCAGACAGCATCAACTCCAGAGCTTCCACAGCGGCACAGCACATAAAAAGATATATATGGAGCCCCAGGTGGTCTCTTTGCAAATATCAGGTATGGAACCATTCCTAGGAGCACCAGGGAAGCCATCTGGGCTATTCCTCTCTCCCCTTCTTTTCTTCCCCTCCTTCTGACATTGGCAGCCACCTACCTCCCTCTATCTCTTACTGGAGGGGAGGGGTGGCCCACGGTGCAGCCAGACCACAAGCACCGAGCCCACCGCTCTAAAAGACTGAGCTTTACCATTCTAATCTACTCTTTTATGATATAGAGGAGAAGGTCTCAGGTAAAGAAGGCCTGCTCTACCCCGAGTTATCTAGAATCCATGCTGTGAGGCAAAGGATGTTTATGTCCAAGTGGAACATTCTCTCTCCATTTTGGTAAGCAGGTCCAAGAGCCAAAGGAGAATCCTATAGCAAGACTGGGAGCCAGCAAAACCAGCCATGCAGAGTTCTACCTTCTCTTGCAGCCCAGCACACAAAGAATCAAAGGAATAGAAAGAAAGGTATGTAAGAGTCTCCCTGACCAAGAGATGAGAAAGGCCTCAGAGAGAAAGCAGAGAAGAAGTGAGAAGCTAACTTTCAAGGGCAGGGGTCAGCAACATACAGCCCACAGAGTGGTGGGCTTTGCCTGTGCCTCTGCCAAGGCCAGGCAGCAAGGAGCTGCACCCACACTGCTGCTTCCCCCAGTTCCCCGCTCCCTGGCTGTAGCACAGGTGCAGTTTCTATCCAGTGGGAAACTGTGCCGCAGTTGAAAGGCAGGGAAGAGGAGCCAGCAGTAATGCAGATGCAGCTTCTGACTGGCTGGAAGCTGTGCCCAAATCCCAGATGGGGAGTGGGGAAGCCAAGTGAAGCAGCTCCCAGCTGTCTGGCCCTGGTGCAGGTGCAGGGAAAGTCCCCCGCCACTGCTGTACTACTGACATCACCTGGCCCGTACTGGATTGGAGCTGGGTTGACAACTGTTGTTCAAGGGTACTCAAAAGGGCAAGTTAAAACTAGGGTGAAGGCAGAAGGTTTTTCAAAAGGCAAATACAGTTGGAATAGACCACATACACTGCAACTTGAGCCCAGGTGGTTTAGATGAACTGAGAAACAGGAAGCATGCCTGTCCATTGTACACGTCCTGCTAGGGCACGCAGTGTCCAAGCTCAAGTGCTTGAGGTACATGCACACCCACAGTGGGAGCATGCATATGCGTAAGCACTCAAAAGAGAACTGAAAATTACATGAAGAAAGTTAGAACTGCAAAATCAAAAGCCTTACATTTACACTGTAATATAATAGGGTCTTTATTTAACAGCATACTTAAGCACATACCTAACTTTAAGCATGCAACTCGTCTCAATGACTGCACTGAGACCCCTCACATGCTTAAAGTTAGGCACATGCTTAAGTAGGTTGCTGAATCAGAGTCTATGAGAGTAGTGGCACAATATACTTTATCAAGTCTGTCTAACCCTTAAATACATACTCAATTTACCAAGTATCCAATAAAGCCTATTCAGGTAGTTAATTGTTATCACAGTCTCAAGATTATTCTGAAAAACATTTTTTTCATTAACCTGAAGTTAGGGGCTTTCAGGTTAGATAATGAAGTAGCCCAAAATAAATAATCTGCTTGTCATAGTTTCATAGTTGGTAGGGTCAAAAGGGACCTGAACAGATCATCAAGTCGAACCCCCTGCCATGGGCAGGAAAGAATGCTGGGGTCAAACGACCCCGGCTAGGTGCTTATCTAGCCTCCTTTTGAAGACCTCCAGGGTAGAAGCAAGCACCACTTATCTTGGAAGTTGGTTCCAGACCCTAGCCTCCCTGACAGTGAAGTAGTGCCTCCTGATGCCTAGCTTAAATCTACTCTCAGTCAACTTACGGCAATTATTCCTTGTTACTCCTGGTAGTGCTCAGGGGAACAGGGACTCTCCCATAGCCTGCTGGTCCCCCTTGGCAAGTTTATAGACGGCCACCAGGTCCCCTCTCAGCCTTTTCTTGTGGAGGCTGAACAAATTCAGGTCCCATAGCCTCTCCTCGTAGAGCCTGCCCTGCTGCCCCCTGATCATGTGAGTGGCCCTCCTTTGGACCCTCTCAATGCTGTCCACATCCCTCCTGAAGTGTGGCACCCAGAACTGGATGCAGTACTCCAACTGCAGTCTGACCAATGTCGCATAGAGGGGGAGGATCACCTCCTTGGACCTGCCTGAGATGCATCTCTGGATGCATGACAAGGTTAGCCTTCCTGACCGCATCCTCACACTGGCGGCCCATGTTCATCTTGGAATCAACAGCAACTCCAAGATCCTTTTCTGCCTCTATGCTGATGAGAAGGGAGTTCCCCAGCCTGTAGGTATGCTGCTGGTTCTTCCTCCCTAGGTGCAGTACCTTGCACTTGTCAGTTTTGAAACCCATCTTATTCTCATCTGCCCACCCCTGTAACTTGTCCAGATCTAGTTGTAGCCTGTCCCTCTTCTAGCATGCCCACTTCTCCCCACATCTTAGTGTCATCCACAAATTTGAACAAGGTGCTTTTCACCCCCTCTTCTAAGTCACTGACAAAGATGTTGAACAGTGCGGGCCTGAGGACAGAGCCCTGGGGGACCCCACTGTCCACATCCCTCCAGATTGAAAATGACCCGTCCACCACCACTCTCTGGGTGCAGCCCTCCAGCTAATTTGCAACCCACCTGACTGTGTAGACATTGACACCACAGTTGCCTAATTTTTTAATGAGAATGGGGTGAGAGACAGTGTTAAAGGCCTTTTCCTAAAGTCCAGGAAGACTATGTCCACCATGACACCTGCATCCAAGGATTTTGTGACCTGGTCGTAGAAGGCAACCTGATTGATCTGACAGGACCTGCCTCTAATGAACCCATGTTGGTTGCCCCTGAGCATAATCTCCCCTGCTGGTCCCTCGCAGATGTGCTCCTGGATAATTCTCTCAAAGAGCTTCCCCAGGACCAAGGTAAGACTAATGGGCCTATAGTTACCTGGGTCCTCTTTCCTCCCTTTTTTGAAAATGGGGACCACATTGGCCCTTTTCCAGTCCTCTGGAGCCTGGCTAGAGCACCATGAGTGCTCATAAAGCTGTGCCAGGGGTCCCGCAATGACCCCTGCCAATGCCCTCAGCACCCTGGGGTGGAGAGCATCTGGATCTGCTGATTTAAACACATCCAGCCCCACCAGAAGTTCCCTAACTAGGTCCTCTCTGACCCTAGGCTTGGCGGTGCCTCTCCAGAATCCTAGTGGGGAGGATGTCCTGGTCCCTGCTCAGAAAAATGGAGGCAAAGAATTTGTTAAAAAGGTCAGCTTTTTCATCTGGTGAAACCACGAGATTGCCAAGCGTGTCCTGCAAGGGCCCCACGTTACCCAGTGCCTTCTTTTTCCTCCCTATGTATTTAAAAAAGGACTTTGATCCTGGTCGCTAGTCCTAGTTCTGTCTCTGCCTCAGCCTTCCTAACAGCCCCCCTATAGTCTCGAGCAACGGAGGTATAATCCTCCTTGATGATAGCTCCTCCCTTCCACCAGGTGTATGCCTCCTTTTTAGCTTTCAGATGTTCCTGAACGCCTTTGGTGAGCCATGGGGGCTTTTGAGCCCTCTTATCAAAAAACAGAGAAATAATTATCTGACAAGGCTCTCAAAAAACTTGCTTCACACCAGACACATCTACATGTTCATTCATTAATGTGCAGTAGTTACTGAGCATTTAGTTTAGTACTTCCTTAAAGAAGTACTAACTACATGCACAGCAATTACAATTACTGCTTAGTAACGCTGGTGCAGTATTTTTGTGATGGTTACTGCGCAGTAGCCTAATAACACTGTGTAGTGTGGTTATTAGCATGGTTTTTGATCAGCACACTACTGCACAGTGTTATTAGGCTACCGCCCAGTAAGCGTTTCATGTAGATGCACCCACTCTGCCAAAAGATTTAGTCCATAAAATCTAAATAAAGCATCAAATACAAAATGTAAGACAAATCTTAAATTGTTCATTTTTTATTATTATGAAGTTGATTCCTACAACATTTTACATCCAAATATGTCTTTTTAGAAAAGCTCAACAAATAATGTAGGCTTACCCACTAAATATTATTGTTTTAAAGGCAGTTCAATTATTTGCATAGGTATAGTGCCAACATACAAACATTCAAACATAACAATCCAGGCTACTTCTACTTATATCCAACGCACATACCTCTAGATGATGCTGTGTTTTCATTAAAATAAGTGCATTTTCACTTCTTAGCTGATGATTTTCTTCCTGAAGTTTAATAATATTGTTTTTGGCTATTGCTAACTAAAAACGGGTAGAAAAGAGAAAGTACACAATCACTTTTTTGAGCTCTAAAGGCAACAACCTACAGCAATAAAAAAAGTTGGTCTAATGTCAGTATTACTAAGAAACAATACCTCTTCAATAAGTTTAGTGTTCGACTTCTCTAATGAATCCACTCTTGCATGAAGACTGCTGACCGTGCTACTGAAAGTAATAAAGAAATAATCATTTAAAATTACATCAAAACTCATATTAACAAACATAAAAAAGTATTTATAACAAGAGTATTGGCAACCATCAACAGGTCTATTATAATTATTTTGGTGGAGAACTGTTGCTAAAAATGTCATAAATTAGCTTTCTCTGCTGAACATCTCTGTGTGTTCTTTCCAACTCCTGCCCCAGTTAATAGCGGTGTCACCATCCCCGTCATACCACCTGGGTGTCACCTTTGACTCTTTCCCCTCCTTCATCCTTCACAACCATTTCTGTGTACAAATGTTACTACTTTTCCAATTTTTCAGTTTCATAGTTGGTAGGGTCGGAAGGGACCTGAGCAGATCTTCAAGTCCGACCCCCTGCCATGGGCAGGAAAGAATGCTGGGGTGCTTATCTAGCCTCCTTTTGAAAGCCCCCAGGGCAGGAGCAAGCACCACTTACCTTGGAAGTTGGTTCCAGATCCTAGCCGCCCTGACTGAAGTAGTGCTTCCTGATGTCTAGCCTGAACCTACTCTCAGTCAACTTGTGACCATTATTCCTACTTACTCCTGGTGGTGCTCGGGGGAACAGGGACTCTCCCGTTCCCCGCTGGTCCCCCTTGGCAAGTTTATAGAGGGCCACCAGATTAACTCTCAGCCTTCTCTTGTGGAGGCTGAACAGGTTCAGGTCCCATAGCCTCTCCTCGTAGGGCCTGCCCTGCTGCCCTCTGACCAGGCAAGTGGCCCTCCTCTGGACCCTCTCAATTTTTTTGGTCCTCTTCTTCATTACATTAATAAAACTTTGGTCCAGATGCTTAGCACTTCCCCATCTTTCCTGCCAAGCCTTTCTTCCTTTGCTTCCACTTTCCATTCTAACACTCATCCAAGTTGTTGAACCACGAGCTCTAATTATTCAAATGAGGGTGTTAATCTTCCTAGACATCAGCCCAGCGAAAGAATGGTAGGTGCTTAAACACTTATTAGGTTGTTAGCCCAGCTCTAACTTAACACAATATAATTAATTAGCAAAAGACTGACAGACACGTGATGAAGGGATAACAACAATTATATTAAACAACAACAATCCAACCCTAATTTACACACACACACACACACACACACACACACACACACACATATATATAAAAAAAATGAAGTGTATGTCTGTATGTTCACTTATAACTCAAGAATGGGTGATCCTATCTACTCTAAACCTTCCAAAATCACTGAATACCACCCAAAGAAAATTATAGGCGGGTTATTTTTCACTTGACCCTTTTTGGGGCTTCCATTGACTGGGATTACATTGCTTCTCAGATAACAAACTGGTACCACTCCATTTTTATGCAGTGAATTCAGTTCAACTGTCATTATTATATTGACACTTGCCTTTTTTTCACTCCACGTTAAGTAGTCAATGTTAAATATGTTCTCCTATGTTCTTTAAAAATAAACAATATTTTGATCTAAATATGTTGTATTACATTTTTTGAAAATAAACAAAAACACTGCAATTACAAAAATAACAACCCGGGTGAAGAACAGGAATTTCAGCTAATCCAATATAAACAACAACAATACAACAAATCAATACTTATCCAAAAGAGGATACTAGAAATCATAAGCAGACTCTCGTATGCAGCTAGCAGCAGCACCACTCACACACAGATCCACTCTGCTGTCACAGCACAGAGATCTGGGTCCCCCAGACCCTCATCCTGCGCGCACACACACACACACACACACACACACACACACACACACACACACACACACACACACACACACACACACACACACACAGGTTTTGGTCCCCTGGACTTTCACTCTGCCTACCCACGATTCCCTGCCACTGGACCACACCAGCTATTGGCTACTCTTGGCCCTCTAGCCTCAGGCACTCCAGGCACACTCCAGATACCCACATGCAATCACCCTGACTGCTCCTCCAGCCACTCATTCACACAGGAAACAGAGACCCTTCAGATCTGTTCCCATTTATACCCATACTCCAAACATCCATACTCAGTCATCCAAAGAGACAATTAGACATGCCTTTTCACACAACACTTCCACATGCACATGGCACTCAGTTGTCACTCAGTCAGGTAAATGACTACAGTATGCACAGGACCACAGTATGAATATGAGTCAGCAGTGCGATACTGTAGCCCACGGGTTTTCAACCTTTTTTAAGGCGTGTACCCCTTCTGTGAGTACCCCTTCTGGACTGTACAGCCTTCCAGCCAGCCAGTGCGGGGATGGTGCTGACGCCAGTATCCCCTCCCCTCCCATCCAGCTATGGGAAAGTTTGCAAGGGAGGAGAAAGGGCAGTCAGAGGGGGGTGGGGCTGGGACCCGGCAGGGACAGGGAGGGAGTGGGGACCAGGATCAGCTCAGGGCCCGCTCTGCTCATACCTTCCCCCGCACCCAGGGTCATTGCCCAGTGCCAGCACCCCCTGAACCAACAAATCTGTCACCCCCAACTGCCTCCCCACCCCAGCACTGGCCCCTCACCACCTGGGCCCCCAGCCAGGGGCTAGAACAGGGCCAGTCTTGGCTGCACTGCTGGGCTGGAGGGGACAGAGCCCACAGAACGCCCTCCCCACTTCCCATCAGCTGAGGTGGGGCGCAGAACAAAGCCACAGCTCATCCAGGGGGGCACAGGGAGGGGTGGCAGCTCCCGCCACTGCACGTGTCCCGGGAGGATATGGAAGGCATGTGCCCCCAGATCTGCGCAGGGCAGGATAGGCTGCCACTGTGAGCTGTGGATGAGGCAGTGCTGGGCTCTTCCTGGAGATGGTGGGGTTGTGGGGATAGAGGCTGTGCTGCACTCCAGAAGGGTGGCAGTAGTGCTGGGGGGGAGGGGTCAGGTGGGCTACAGCAAAACTTGGGGTGGCTGCAGCCCCCTGCCAGCACCACTACTGTCCTTCCCAGCTGGGAGGAGCCTGGTTCAGCCCTGGCCCCAGCCCTTAGCGGGGGCCTGCCCTACCCTGTGCAGATATGGGGGCATGCCAACAGACGGCCGGATGCAAAGCCAGCGGAGCAGGGAGCTCACACACCGCCACCGCCATCTATACATTCTGTGTTGCTGCCAGATGCCGGGTGCCACTTTCCTGCGCCTAAGTATCCCTGCTTCTCCACGTCACTGGCTTCATGTGTGGCTGGCTGTCAACACCCACTTCCCCCGCAGGACACAGTAGCAGCGCAGGGAGCTCACACGCAGTGACTGCCCCCACTACCATCTATACCCTCAGCGTCGCCGCCATGTGCCGGAGGGGAAGAGCTACTGATGGCCAGCCACACACAAAACCAGCGGTACAGAGAAGCGGGGATATGTAGGAAAGCAGCGCACGGTACAGTGATGGATGGTGGTGGCCCTGCTCCCCGTGCTGCCGCTTCCCATGTGCCCCCGCTTCTCCGCACCACTAGCTTCACATCTGGCTGGCCCCCACCCTTTCGCCTCCCCATTGGCCAGACACAACACCAGCAGCGTGGAGAAGCGAGGGTACTTGGGGTGTGGGAAAGTTGCAGGCAGCGCACAGCAGCAACGCAGAGTGATGGATGGTGGTGGCGGCCCTGCCCCCCACTTCCCAAGTACCCCCGCTTCTCCGCCATGTCACCGCATACCTCCTGCGGCCTTCCTGCATACCCCCAGTTGACAACCCCTGCTGTAGCCAGTAGGGCAAATAATACTCTGGTATGCATCAATCAACGCATCTCCAGCAAAGCCAAGGAGGTGATTCTTCCGCTTTATTCAGCACTGGTGAGACCACAGCTGGAGTACTGCATCCAGTTCTGGGCACCACACTTTAACAAGGACATGGACAAGCTTGAGAGAGTCCAGAGAAGAGCCATTCATACAATTAGTCTTACATGGCAAGCCATATGAGGAAAGGCTGAGGGATCTGGGACTCTTCAGCCTGAAGAAAAGAAGGCTGAAGGGGGACCTGGTAGCAGCTTACTGCTACACTAGGGGAGTACATCAAGGGCTCGCTGAGCAACTGTTCACCAGGCCACCCGAGGGGAGAACTAGGAGTAATGGCCACAAACTCCTGGAAGACCGATTCAGGCTCAATGTTAGGAAAAACTTCTTCAGTCAGGGTGCCCCGACTGTGGAATAAGCTCCCTCTAGAGCCAATGCAATCACCTACCCTGGAAATCTTCAAGAGGAGGCTAGACAGTCACCTTGCTGGGGTCACCTGATCCCCAGTTGTCTTTACACTTAGTGCAGGGGGCTGGACCCGGTGATCTTCCAAGGTCCCTTCCAGCCTTACAATCTATTAAATGTATCATTTACCTCACAGGCTTTCCCGCCCAAACTCAGTTGCCTAATGTGAACTAACTGGGCAGCATGCTCAAGTGCAAAAACTAGGTCATTATGTCAGGACAGTTCAAAAGTTCACAAACCCTGGAACTTTCTGCCCCCCTGAGCATGTGCAAGCACTAGCCAGGCCAGGGGATGCTCCAGCTTGTAGCCAACAAAGTAGTAAAACCATCATCTTTCCAAATTATTCTCTCCATATTGTATCCTTCCCAAAATTCCTTCTCTGGATCCATCTTTACAACCACATACTTTTCAACATTTTTGTTCTCATCTTCAAGGCTCTGTAGAACTCTGTCCCTTCCAACTGATCTGCTCTTGTACAAAGCCCCACACTTCCACCCAGTGTCCACCATTTTGTCCAGAACACTGGACTCGGCCTGTGCCACCCCATTAGCGTCTATTTAAAGCAGGTTACACTATTATTCAGACAAAAGCAATTAATTAATCAAGCAGCTATTTATGCCACCTAACCCCTCTCCTGTGCTATTAGATTAAGCAGAGTGTGTTACATGCCGCAAAGTTCTGCAGCAAAACTGGGTGCCTCTGCACTTAATGCTCCACTGTGGCAAAGAAACTCTCCCCTCTGTGGGCAGAATGACTTCACTTCTTGAGAGCAGGGCTAGGCTTCTACAGCATGTAGTATTTGCTGACCATGGGGTAAGACAATAATTCCCTGGTTGCCAAACAAGCTTGCCCGATAAGGCTCAGATTGCCTCATAATGGGGGAGAGGACTAATATGCAAACTGAGGTAACTGACAAAGAAGGGGTGAGCGATGAGGACGACAGGGAAAAAGAAGGCAACGCAGTCACTGTGAACTGATGACTGGGACAGGGATCAGAGAGAGGGTAAGGAGTGGGAAGTAGAGGGATCAGAGGCAGTTCAGCATGATTGTAATGGGTAAAGAGATGGCAACAGGCATGTGGGTGTGGTTACTGTAACAGGACATGGATGGTGTAACAATACATGTGTTAGGGACTGTCAAGTGAACCAGACTTGTCATATCACAGGGCTGTTAAAGCAAACGTGTATATATATATAAATATATACATATCTATAGCTATGTACTGATCGATAGATATCTGTAGACAGAGAGGGACATTTTTGTAAAACCTGCATATAGATGTAACAATACAACCCGTGCTGAAAGATTAAATACCCCTCTGAATAGTTTCTGTGGAACCTTAAATTGCAAAAAGTTGCAAAAACACTGTCATTCCTGATCCGTTCTCTGGTTTTTTTTTTCCCCCCAAATGAAAGGATAAGGAGTCTAGCCATTAGATCAAGAAACTGTGAGATATGAATCTTCTGCTTTTCAGTCTCTCCTAAAGATTACATATCTTTGGCAATCACTCCACATCCTCAGTCTATGCTGGAAAATATTTTTATTTTCTCCCCTGAGATTTCCACCTGCCACAGCAGGGTTGGGAATAAAGAGAAAAGGATTTGTTTTAAACTGGAAAAAAAATCTAGGCTGATATGCATACCTCATTAAATACTTACTTTAGTTGTCGATTTAGTTCCTCAACATAATTCTTTTGGTCCAAAATTGCAGAAATCTGTACATTTCTGAAGTGAGAAGGACATGTATTTTAGCAAACATTTTCCTATGCACTTAAAATACAGGTCTTTTAAGTATGTGAAAATATTCATAGTAGAAATCCTATGAAGATACAAGGAAGCAGCTTCCTATTATTACAAAAAGCTGCAGTCTAAACTCCTTTTATGTAACAACAAGTAATATGGGACAAAAGCTGATGCCACACAACATTGCAAATAATTATCTAAAATGTCTGAGTATAACATTAATACCAAAAAATAAAAGTCACCCTAAAAGCCTTCATTTGCTCAACAGCAACAGTGGTTTCTTAAGATGTTGCCATTGTGCACTATAGGCCAGGGACCTACTCAAATGGTCATTTCATGATTTTCATGGAAACCACAAAAAACAGCAGTTTCCACCATTTTGCGTGGAATCAGCAAGGGGAAAAATATTGCTAAAAATAAAATACTGGCTCCCCAATGGGAGTCAGCGGCCACTGTAGCCCAGCCTTACAGCCTGCTGGTGGGGAGGGACTTGCAGGCATGAAGGGGAGCAGCCAAGATGGCAGCTGCTCCCTCCATCAGTGATTGGCCAAAAGGGCTGCCTTTTGTGCAGCCCTGACCCTCTTTGCCAATCAGCAGTGAGGGACAGGGGCCAAATGAAAGGCAGCCCTCTTGGCTAATGAACGGCAAGAGGCAAAGCCGCTGGGCAAAATGGTATAGGGAACCGCAAGCAACCTGCAATTTTTCCTCCACCTCAGCACTCTTTAAGTAGATCCCTAACTATAAGTAGACTGTGTTTCATGCACAAGATCAGACTATTATTATTATACTAGTCAAATGCCCACCAAGAATGATTGGGGGGGGGGGGCGGGGACGACGATGACAGCGGGCAACAGAGGCCTGCATCCAGCCCCACTCCCCCCACGCCCCGACTTTTGGGGCCAGGTCCACTCCCCCTCTCCCCTGTGCCGCTTGGAGCTGGGGCCAGGCCACCCTGCCTCCTCTGTCTGCTGGCCCCGCCCCCATCCACTCCATCACTGCTGCCTGGAGCGTGGAATGGGCCATGGCCAACAGTGCTCACCTTGCCCCCTGTCCTCTCCATTTTGGCACTCTGCAGGGAGCAGGGGGGACAGGGCCAGCACTGCTGGCCCTGCCTCCCCCCCCGTCCCTTCCATGATCACCATTTGCAGGGTCGGGGGGCTGAGGCCAGCAGTGCTGGCCTTCCCTCGGAGGGGCAGGGCCAGCACTGCTGGCGCGTCCGCTCCATCACCTGCTAGGGCAGGTGGGGACAGAGGTCCAGGGCCAGGCTTGCTCCCCCAACTGCTCCCCCTTGCCCCCACTGCTCCCCCCACCCCGACATGGGAGGCCAGCGGGGACAGAGCCCAGCATGTGGTCCTGTGCCCTGCTCCCCTCATGCGCCCCACCCCCCCCCTTTCAGGCCTGGCCCTGTTCCCCCGTCCTCCCCCTCACTGCAGCAGCCCCAACCCTGTTCTCCCCCCTCGCACCACTGCTTCCTCCGTGGAGCAGAGGGAGGGGTGCTCCCCCTTTCCCCCACTCCGCTACGGGGCGGGGCTGGGCCGGGCCAGGCCTGCCCCCCCCCCCCCGCCCCAGTCTTCCTGCCACTGTTGCAGGGCTGGGCCCACCCCTCCCCACACTGCTTTTTCTGGGCTGGACTGGGCCCAGTGTGTCCTGCCATACCCTCTGTTTTGGGGCCAGGACAGGCCCAGTGTGCCCCCCACACCTTCCCCACCGCCATTTTGGGGCCAGCGCTGGGCCCACCTTCCCATGTTCCCCACCACTGTTTCAGGACCAGGTCGCTCCCCCCACCCTCTGTTTTGGGGCCAGGCTAGGCCCAGCGCAGCCCCCCAACCCTCCCTGCCGCCATTTTGGAGCTGGGCCCACTCCTCCCATCCCCCTACCTTCCCCTATCAGCCCGGGTCTGCTGCTCCCCACCCCTGCCACCACAGTGGGCTGGCTTCTCCCCCTCCTCAGGCCTGTTCCTCCCCTCCCCCCACCGCCACCACGTTGGCCCAGGCCCACTGCTCCCCCCTCCACATCAGGAGAGAGAAGCATGAGAGAAAGAGGGGGAGAGGCCAGCAGCACTTCTGTATTCGCCACCTGCAGGGAGCGGGCGGGCTGGGGGGCAGGCTCCCCCATGCCTTCCCAACCCGACTCCCCCCGTGCTGCCACTGCCACCTCCCAGAAGCAAGGGGGGCTGACCTCACCCACCCCCCGTTCCATCTGCTTCGTTGCTACCACCTCCAGGAAGCAGGGCAGGGGGAGCACAGCTGGCCTTGCCTCCTCCTCTCACCCTCTACTCCATCCCCTGTGTCCCTACCATCCTGTCCAAATGCTGTATTCGCAGTCTGACTGGTTGCTTCTGTCAGCCAATCAAAGTGCGAATAAAGTGTTATGGACAGACAGACAGTCAGTCAGACAGACAGACTACAGCTTTCACAATATTAAAATAATATCTGGCCTTAGTAAACATTGCTAAGTTGTCTGTGTCTTCTTATGGTTCTATGCAAGACAATAAATGATGGACTAGCCATTTGTTGAAAATGGTTTAATATTTTTAATACAATTGTTTTATTAAGATTTCAAAAGTGGGCTAATTAAGCCAACTTTAATGGCTACAGTTGCAGGGAGCAAAAGCAGGAGTGCCCTCATCAGCCTCCTCCCATGAGAGATGCTGCAGCTACAGGCGGAGGTGTTAGCACAGCCAGCAGCCATGAACTGAATCCTCTTGCCTGCCCCCAGAGCCTCTTTTCTTACCACAGAATTAAGAGATTCATGTCCTCACTTGACACACAAATCAGCAGCAGCTACTGTGTTAACCCCATAGCTGTTGACAAACACTACCCCCAACTGGCCCAAGGCACAAACCCTATCAGATATGCCTCTGGACATCATCATCATCACCTCGAAGAACCACAGTTATATTGCGAGCCCTTCATCTTACATTCACATACCAGGAAACCTCATTAAATACATTTTCTATATCATTAAACTGCTGCCAAAGCAGCATGTTCAGTTATGGAAACCAACTATGAAGCTGATTAACTGCAGCCAACACTGAGCATAACTATAAAATACATGGCTTATACTGAGCAAACATGCTGATGATGGGAAACTTTTTTGGGGGGGGCCCTAAAAAAAAAAAAAAGGGTGGGTGTTCCCTCTCCCTGCAATGAACTGGCACCAGGCCTGGAGGTACTGCAATACCAGGCCAGCACAGCAAGGGCCAAAGCTAGCCCTGACACCCTCTCCTCAGTGCTAAAAAAGCTTGATCTTAGCCAAAAGGCTGAGATGCTGCTGGGAACCTACCACATTTTGGGGTTTTTTTCTTTTTATTTCAAAGGTTAAATTGGTTCCAAATTTTACTGGGCAAGGCCCAATAGTCAATTTCCAAATTTTGACTGAGCAGAACTCCATCATGCAAGTCTGTGTGGCTCAACCATCAGTCAAGTATCTTTCCCAGAGTCATCAGTCCAGGGCTTCAGATACTTCCCAAATCTATGGCAGACATCCTACGTGCAAGCCCAGGGCCCCTGAGGTTCAGATGTCCACTAGTCTTGCTTGCTCTTAGCAAAAAAGCCAGGGAGCAAGCCAGGGGGAAAGCAAGAAAGCACCCAAAATTGCCACAAAATCGTGCAGTTGAGTTTGAGGAAACTCATAGGAGTCAGCATGCCTGGAGTGCAGAGGGTAGGCCTGGAAAAACCACCACAGTGATCATGAGATTTCCTCTGCCACAAAAACAGGTTAATGCAGGCCATCTCAATAAGATACATGGTAATGCCAATTAAGAACAGTCCCCCTCAGCACCGAGTCAGGTGAGCCATTACACTGCATACATTTCAATTTCTTCAATTCTTTTCACTCCCACAGCTGAGCTATGCCTTTCTTTCCCATTTCCAACAAGTCCCGTCTCTTCACCAGCCTTAAATGTCTAGCAAACATTACCAAATAGGGCCCCAAACAGTTCACTCAGAACCCCTCACTCAGCCTGTCATATATGATTAGTGTGGCCCCACCCCCCATGAGGTGAAGCCAGACCACGTTGCCTTGTGCCTCATCTGCATATAATTTTTTGGAGCATCTCAGAACTCATAACAAGGACACCTGGTTACAATCGAGTGGGGACTAATTAATTAGCACATGGATCCTTTGTGGGGGCCAGCGAGGTATCTGGAGTATACACATACTGAGCAGTGCTGAGCTGTGGAATCACCATGGCTCGAAATGCTATCAACTGTTGGGGCTCAGCCCAACGAATTATATGGTAAACCATGAGCCTTTTGGGCTTTGGACAAACATCGTGCATAGTTTGTACTACAAGGTGATAAAAGAAGGTAACTGAGAGAAGATGGAGGATACATGGAAAAGACTGGCACAAACTGTTCAGAAATGAGGCCCCCCAGAAAATACATCAACAACGATGGAGAGGACAATGATACAACGGATAGCAACAAAGACGGGGTGAGTCATGAGCACAGTGTGGACTAAGGACTGGGGAGGGAAATGGAGGGATAGTGGGAGGTGGATGGAGGAGGGGATGGTAGACAGAATGGAGGTGGCTTCCTGTTATTGTAAGAGTTCAAGAAGATGGCAACAGGAGTGCAGAAACATGGGAGCTCAGTCTGGTTACTGTAACGGAGATGATGATGCAACTGTAGAGGTGTGCTTTAGACTGTCAAGTGAATCATATCGGTCATGAGACAGGTCCATGAAAGTGTAGGTCTTATATATTTATATTATACATACTTTTTTTTTTTTTCCCCACACAAATGCGTGCGTGTGTGTGTGTATATTTTTTTTAAAAAAAAGAAGTTTGTATTATACATCTCTTCTCTGCCTTCTAGCTAAGATCAAGGAAGACAGGGGGCATCTGGACCCCAAGGCCTCCAGGCCTAACACTTGCACATAGGATGCCAGCCTGGATTTGGGGAGTATTTGAAACCCCAGACAAACGGGTCTGGAAGGTGGGATACTTCCCAGTGGTAGAGCCACACAGCCTTCATGACTGAGCTCTGCTCAGTCGAATTTTGAAACTTGACTATTGGGCATTGCCCAACTAAATTTGGAACTGGTTTGGCCTTGATAAAGATTAAAAGAAAAAGTTTGTGCTACATATAAATATAAATAGGGGCCAAAGTACTCCTTAAAAGTGTGCTTATGGAGTATCTGTGCTAAAACATGCAGAAGTTTCAAGAAGGTAATATACATTAATTCTGGATGAACTAAATCTGTGGATACTATATGCAACTTACTACAGGTATATTTACTTTCAAGGTCAATATTTTCAAATGTTTTTCACTTCCACATTCTCAGGGAGAGAAGGATCTGACAGTAAGTAGGGGGAGGGCCTGCCAGGGGAAGAAGATGAGAAGAGGTAGAAAGTTGGGAGGAGGGAGAGGGCAAGGGAGCTACATGACTCCCTAGATTTATTTTCCCAGCTGTAGCAATGGGAGGGAGACAAATCCAAGGCAAACCTCCAGTAATTAGATTCTATACTTGGAAAATTATAATAAATTTATAAATTTTCCATATATAGAATCTAATTTTTTGAGAGGGGTCATCTTTGTATTTGAGTAAATATAGTAACTTTTCCTACTTCTCTGAACATGTGTCAGTGTCAAGCAAAATCCCCACAGAACAGTAAGAATAAGAGTTCCAGTTTCATCAGTTGAACATCATTTGTAATAACTAATCCTCAAATTTAGCATTTGATACAGCAACTAAATCCAAAGGCACAGGGTTTATTCAGATCAGATTACTCCCTCTTGCCAACTTGCAATGTGTGTGAAGCATTGTCACATGAACATTGCTGAAGTGAGCTTTATTGTTCTATAGCAGTGTTTCTCAACCTGTGGGTCATGACCCAAAAATAGGTCGCAAGAATACATGAAAGGGTCATGAACAAACTTTAAAAATGGATCAACAAACTTTAAAAATGGATCAACAAACTTTATAAATGGATTCTTCTTTAAAGGAGGAAAAACATGGAAAACCGTGGCTTTTCCCTTGCAAGCTGGCAAAGTTCCAGCCTACGAGGAGCTGCTTGGGGTCCCCCTTGACCCACAAATACCCCCCTGCCCCAAACATCCACCCCCTACCCCATACACTGGGGGGCTGGCCATTGATGTTTACAAATGGGTTCTGGTACAAAAAGGGTTCAGAACCACTGTTCTATAGCACAGGTACAGCAGCTAAACAGTAACACAGAATGATGCATGATGTAAGCTATTTCAACACTCTGAGATGAGATAAAGTAACTGCAAACACCTGGCTACAGCCAGGGGATGAAGTTGGAAGAAAAACAACAGACTATATGGTTTAGTTCTTTTAATGTAATAACAGAGTTCTGTGCTTTCAAAAGATCTTTTCCACAGAAGACAGTTGATGAATTGGTTGAAGGTGAAATTCTGAATCAACTTGAGTATGAATGTTGGATAAGGTCCACCAACACTTTGTCCCATTCATTTAAAGAGAGGGTCTTATGACAGTACACTGTACCTCCCAAGGCATCCCAGAAGTGGGCAGCCCTGAGGATCATCTCATAGTGACAGCTGTGTCCATTTACCTTGTAGCATGTCCAATGCTTCCATAGCTGCCAAAGTACTGCTCTGGCAAGCATCTGTCCTCCTCTACAATTTACTTCCACTTTCTCTGGCTTCCTGAGAAGGAATTTATGCTCTCCCACAGAGCCTGACAATTTGCCACCTGTAGCTGCAGTAAGACTAATTCACTGTCTTGACACGTGAGTAGATCCATCTTCCAGGATGCACTGTCCTTAGGCATGCCCTTTCAGAGACTTGGATTTTTTTTAGCATCACTGAAACTACCAACAACCCATAATTTAGTGAGTACTGAAGTGCTTGAATTTTTCCAAGGGTATTGGATAGCATTTCCCCATCCTTTCAGAGGTCAGCTGAATGCAGAACAGGGTTTGCCAAAGGGCTGTGGCCAGGTCTTGTATATACTCACATATCGGAAAAGCAAATCCTGCTTTTTGTGGTTGAGTCTGCCCTGGCAGTAATTATCATTTGGTTCATCTTGCTGTAAGGCAGGGAGAGTGGAGGAACGTACAAGAAAATATAATGGGAGTGGATTTTTATTTCTTTTGAACATCCAAATTAAAAGAATTAACAAATAAGGAAAGTGAAGAATTACTAACAAAAATTACATTTGGATGGAAAGATGTGTGAAACAGTCACAGCTACTCCATTCTTTAGAGCATTGGCACAAGAGTGCAAGGCAGCATAAAGAGCATGTGACGCTCTGATGGACAGTGCTAAAAAAAATCCAATCTCATAAGGCACACGCACACATACAACAAGACCCACACACATACATATGCAAAGAGCATCACCAATTTTAAAATCAATTTATTTATTGACATAGCATGGATTAGCCACAAAAAACATTATGAATAAAGGTTGGCACTATAAGCCCACTTCAGAAATCTTAATAAATAAAATAATTGTAATAGAAGTAACTAGACCATTTTCAACAAATAATTTAAGTCAATATACAAAATTTAAAGTGTTTTGATAAAACATACCTTTCTTTACTGCCAATATCATCATCATTCTTTAAATACATAGAGAAATCAATCACACCAACCTAGAGAGAATAAAATGTATTCATATTTTAGAAAATCAGAGTATTATTGAACAACTAAATATTTTTAAAAGGAATATAACTAACTATCAAAATCAGATTCTCTAAGAGTGATCTAGTCCAGGCACGTTTTTTGGGGGTGTGTAAATCTGAATGCTAACATTTTTTACTTTGCATTTAAGATTTTTTTGTAAAGCTAAGATACACAACCAATTTAAAATCAAGCTACCTTAGAAGCAAAATGAAAATATGCAAAAAACCTTTTCAGTTCTTGGAAGAGAAGTCTTCTTGCATTTAACTGAGTTCATCCCAGCAGGAATACAGGAAGCATAACTTTATTTTTAAATACAGGGTAATCCTACTCATTCTATGTAAATAAAAGATTTATAATGTCTCTGCCAGTAAACATTAAATACTTCTCTCCTTCCAGTTCTGCAATATTCCTTGACAAATAACGCTGCTTCTCTTATCTTCATTGATTCTCACACTCAAATCTCAACAATTTATTCATACCTTTTACTTCCTTCTAAAAGCTCTCTCCCTTTCTCCAAACAATATGATCATGTACTGATCTTTACCATATTCAAAGAAAAACAAAATCTTATCACTGTATTTACTACCTCATTTCCCTTTATCTCTATGCAAAATCTAAACTAACCCAATGTGCCATTTACAATATTTGCCTTGAATTCCTCTCTCCTCCTTTCTTTCTTGATTCTCTTCAACTGAGACTGCTGTTTTCTCTGCATAACCACATCCCAAGGCCTCTTGTGTACCCTCATCGTTTGTGAGCCTCTTGATACTTCTGACACTGTTGAACACGCATAATTTCTTAAAACCTATGTTTTCCATGAATTATGCAACACTGTTCTGTCCTGCTCTCCTCTTAATAGTCTAGACGTTCCATGAGTCTTTTGACAGATTCACATCTTTCCCATTCTTCAACACTGTTCTCTCACAATTTTGATCTTTACAGTGTTGACTACCTTTCCATTCTGGATCTGTCTCCCTACATCCACTTCTCGGTCTGGATGATAAAGCCCAAAAGTCTTGCTGTCGAACTAAGGAATTACATTTTGAACATTTTTTTCAGGACTTTCAACCCAAGCACCATTCATAACCTAAGAGTGTGTTTCAACTTCTCTGAAACTCAGTGCAAACATTGTCATTGACTTCAGATGGAGACGGATCAGACTGTAAATAATCTCTATAATTAGTAAAACATTTACATCTCTCTAAAAAAAAAAAAAATACAGTCAAGCTGAAACAGAAAAAAGCAAAATAAAATCTGGTCAGCATACCTATCACTTTATTTTTAGTCACTTACTTGTGAATCCAAGTCTTCTCCTTTTACACACAGATTAGCATCTATCACATTTAACCCAACCAAGAGTCCAACAATAACAGCTCCTTCTTCCTCCATCATTAGTGCATGGTACTCATAAAATTCACTGTTAAACAGGTAAGTGCACTATATTAAAATAACTGTTTATTTCAAGCTACATGTTAACTCAGTGAAATTTAGCTAAACAATATTAAACTGAATGTATATCTGACTTTCATACTCTAATTTTAGCCTCTCTCTCATGTTTTTAAAGATTTATATCACACTTTGACTTAGTCACTGATGGCAGAAGGCAGGGCAGAGGCCTTATAGGCTAACTAAATCAGAGATGTGTAGCCTGAGCTCACTTTATTAGATGCTGGGGGAGGGAAGAGGGCAAGTGGCAGGGGGGCAGGAAGGCAAGGAGGCTGCCTGACTCCCCACCCAGTCACCTTACTCCCCCCCTCAGCCACTACTTTCTCTGCTGTAGCAGTGGGTTGGGGACAAATTCAGGACAATCTAATGATAATTAGATTCTATACCTGGAATACTATAACAAATCTATATATATATATAGAGATATAGTTAGATATAGATATATATATAAAATCTAATTATAATATATGGGGGGATCATCTTAAAATTCAAAGTCATCTTAGATTCCAGTAAACATGGAAACTTTCTTAATGTACGTCTAGAAAAACATCTATGATATGATTTTGGTATACAGTACTAAATACATTTACAAATAACAAGACAAACAATAGATGTCCTAATACTTAAAACTATATTGCCCAAGATGTTACATGGGGTTTAGAAGCTCTTACATACTTCAGCTACACCATAACAAACAAGAAGTTATAGTAAAAGGATGTAATTAAACTTTATAATAATATAAAGTACCAGATATAGCTATAGCCTTGATTTCCTACATGCATTTTATTAAAAACTTAAAGATACGGTTAAATAAAGTCTTCACAATAACTGACCTGAGGAGATCTCTTTGAATGATCAGACAACGTAGATAATCAGCCATTTTTTTTTGCATTAGAGCCAATCGTAACCATGCCCTGGCACGGCCCAATGGTGTTCTGAAAAGAAAAACAGTTTATACATGAACTAATTTTTAACTAATGACCTTCATCAGCCTGCTGATACAACAACTGAAACTTAAAAGAATATTTTAAGATATTTAATTGAATGAATTTCAATAATCAGTCAAGATACAACTGTCTAAAATGTTGTGCTCTTAAGGTATTGAACCAAATCCTACCGAAAACCATAGAAAGATTTCCACACTCTGCAATGGGTTTTGAAGCAGGTCATTACAGCAGCCAAGATAAATATTTCACAAGTATATCTAACTAGGACACACAGTCTTTTGGGTCTATCTGTCAAACAAATTAAAACCTTAAACTCAGACTTTTGATTACATAAAGTTTTACAAGGCAATATTAATGAGTTAGGATGAAGAGACTTAAATCAAAATGAATTAAATCACCAATACTAACTGTGATTTAAATTAACAAGACCCACACTTTGATTTAAATCACTAATTTTAATCTTACTTGCACATGTACTTTTTAATTATTTTCCTAGAAAAAAGTTCATTCACATTAGATCTAACAGTTAAAGCATGTTAATTAAAAAAAAAACCCAAATATAATCTTTACACTGCATTTGTTATTTAATTTTGTTAATAAGAATTTTTTTATATCTACACATATTTATTTAAATAATTATATAAATCAACAAACATTTATTCAGGTTCCTAGTTTTTATATTTGTTATTATGTTAAAGATGTATAATTCACCATTTCCTATTTACTAGACAACCATTTTAGTTGGGATTTCAATCAGGCTGTATTTGCATGAAAAATTGAATTCAGTTAATATGTAGGAAAACAACTCTTTAAATGAGTTTAAATTATCTCAGATGTCCCTGATACATAATAAAATGTTACAAGTTTATCAAATATGTTCTGCATTTAACACTAATTTATTAAACAAAAGCAATATCAACAAGCTAGCAAATTTACAGTTTGTTTCTGGTCACCTTGGGTTAGATTTTGAAAGCAATTTAATTGCCCAAAGACACAGTGAAATATGCAATAACATCAAAGCAGGTTGAAATAAATGGGAGTTTGTGGCTATGAAAATGACCAGCTAAAGAGACGTGTGATTAACACATTCAGGAGGCATTCCGATTGTTTTATGTATTCTTGGCCCAGCGACCCATCTCATTTAGAACTACTACTATCATTCCAAAACTCTAAACCAGGAGCAGCCCTGCCTTGCCACTAACATGCTGGATCTAGTGCACATGGCACTAGCTCTGGCTGATCAGGGACTGTGCTGCACACAGTACTCTTACAGGGCCAGTTTGTGATGTGCCACATGCAGCGTCCACTCTAGCCAATCTGGGACCCATGCTGCACGCTATGGCCACCCTGGAGCAGCCCCCAAAGGCTTCACATGCAGCATGCATCCCAGACTAGCTGGGGCAGACACATACAGTGCGCATCCCAGACCAGCCAAGCACTGCATGCAGTGCATGTCCCAAAGCAGTTGAGTGGGGCACATGAGCATGTATCCCAGACCCCATGTGTGGGGCCAGTCTGGCGTATGCTGGGTGCAGTGTGACCCGGGTCAGTCTGGTATGCACCAGGTGCAGTGTGTGGGTCAGTTCCAGACCCAGGGGTAGCACACAGGGCTAGATGATGGGGCTCACAAGGCTGTATCTTTGGCAACCCTGCTCTAAACAGCATGACCCAATGCCATTTTTACAGCCCCAAAACTCTGTACCCTGGCTATTGCATGAGAACCAGGAAGTGCAAATAGCTGCTGTTTTAATTCATCGAATCTCCAAGCAAAACAAAATGTAGAAAGTAAAGCAACAATATGACAAAAAGTAATCTTCAGCCTTATTAACAAATAAATAGCAAAATAAGAATGACCGTTCTTAAGGCTATAAACCATTCTTAACAGAAGTTTGAAAAACATTTTATTAAGAAAGAATTCAGATAATATCTTGCAATGTTTAGTCTCTGAAGGGTTTACAAGAAAAAGTTGTATAAATTGGCAGTGGTTATCCACAAACAGTCCAGTTCTTGGGCTGAAGAAACTAAATATTTTAAGATATCTACAGCTTTAACGCTAACCTTTGTTCCAAGATATCTTCGTGTTAGTAAAATGTGTCCCTGACATTGAACAAAATGCAAAAAGATAAAAATAAAAGACTGGTATCAACTCATTCATCTTCCAACATAGAAAGCAAACTAAATTTCATCACTTGCAGACATCAGATCCAGTGACTGCAGAGTGTATTGCAATGTAGATTAGTAATGCCATACAAACAATGCCACGGAGAGGTATGTTATAGTCCTCTTACTATTAAAGAAAGGGGATGGTAATTAAGTAAATTTGAGAATTCCAAAAAATATTATCATATCAAAATGATTATTTTTTCTAATGGATACTGGATCAGGCCCTAAACCTTTACTGCTGTATGTCACCAATAATACTTACTTGAGGCCAGGTAAATCTCTGACGCTAGCTGCTATTTCCTCAGCTTCTGGGTACAACTTCTCCACAAGTTCCAGAGGGCCCCAAATAGTTTTATTATAACTTAGAAAGGATTTTCTTACTAGTAAGATGAAAATATAATTTAAATTTAATTAACAATTTACATAGTTTAGTTGATTCTCAGAAAGCTTACATCAGTATAGCTGTGTTAGAAACGGTAAGAAATTGTTTCACTGTATGAATAGAAATATTTCTCCAGCAAGCTTTTAAATTAAAACTTTAAAAATTAGTAGTAATAGCTTGACAAGGTTCCTTGGGTGAATGTGATATCTTTTATTAGACCAACCCAAATGGTTGGAGAATAGTTATTAAGCAAGCTTTCGGGTTCAAAAACCCTTCGTCAGGCTAAGGAAGCTGCAGCAGTTAGCACACACCAACTGCTGCAGCTTCCTTAGCCTGACGAAGGGTTTTTGAACCCGAAAGCTTGCTTAATAACTATTCTCCAACATTTGGGTTGGTCTAATAAAAGATATCAAATTCACCCAAGGAACCTTGTCTGCCTATATCCTTAGACCAACACGGCTACAACCTAAACCCCTAATAATAGCTTGGAATTTCTGAAAATAATCGTGTAAAGCAATTTTGTTTTCATATTTAAAATTGATATTCAAATATATAAAACCACTGAAACACAAAATGTCAATTTAAGAGACTAAATCAAGATGCAAGTAACATGTATACAATCCTGGTACCTCAGAAACCATTTCTAGTAACTGACAGTGACTTAAAAAGGAAATGAGTACGCATGTAAGAATGTCTGTTATACTAGTTTAGGATACTTCGGATTTATTATACAACACTTTAAATACTCATAATATTGTACAAGGTAGCTAATGCACTATATCATCCTACTTTAGAAAGAAAAATATAAAATGCTTTGGTACCAAAAAACAAACAAACAAACAAAAAAACAACACAATAAAATTATTACTGCACCTTTAAGACCATGTTTTAGGCAATGCTCCATGACAACAAAGAATTGTTGCAAAGGCGGATAGTCAGAATCCAGAGTCCGACCAAAGCTCAAAGCTGATTCAATCAGTCCTTTGATACTCAATTTAGCCATGTTCAGCAAATTTGCTCTTTCTACAGCTGTGGGATCTTTTACAGCTAGACGAGGAAGAAAAATCAGCATATTTCAATTACTAAAACAGAAAATTAACCAACTAAATACTTGTTCATAGCAAAGCTGTGTCACCCTAACCTGGATTTATGCAAATGAATAGTTTAACTCTGGTATAACTAAAAAAACAACATAACCGCCAAAACAAATACACATATGTTAAGTATGGGTAACATATTAATACAAATAAAGTAAGCCTTGCCTTCTCCCATACGTTGTATACAGAATTACATGGTTTTGAGCTGTATTATTGTTTCAATTTATCTCTGTATCAATCAGTGCCAACAAGGTAATTTACCCAGACTTAAAAAACAGAATAAAGGTTTATTCTGTAGCCCTTACCAGTGCAGCTATCAAAAAAAAAATCAGCTGCATACTAGTGACCAGTGCCTCCTCTGATACCAAAACATGTGCTTATAATAAAGTTACATCTGTTTAATATAGCACAGCCAACAACAGTCTGAATCCAAGACACACATCCATCTGAAAATCAAATAGCAGTTCTTTCTTTTCTTTACACCAGGGTTTCCCAAACTGTGCTACACATACTGCTAGGGGTATGCAAGAGAAATTGTGCAATGGAGGATTTAATTTTCCTTATACTAGTAATTAGTACTTAAGAGGCTAAAATATAAAACATGCTGGAAGGGATATGCGGGCAACTGGTAAATCTGGAAGGGGGTATGCAATAAGAAAAAGTTTGGGAACCTCTGGTCTACAATTTATTTCCATCACGGCCCCAATTCCATGGAGACTTATACATGGATTTAATTTTACATCCTGTAAGGAATTCCTATGACTGCATTCTCAAAAGTAATACCACAGAAAAAATTTGTGCATGTATTAAGACTTCAAATATAATGCTAGTCTCCATCTTGGACAGATATTTGGCTGGAGTGATATGATCCTGGTGCCCGTACCTGCCCAGGGCAGGGGGTTGGACCTGATGATCTGTTTAGGTCCCTTCCAACCATAAGTACTATGATACTATGATCTTTATGCACCCACACAAAGTTGTGGCTTTGTTTTACAGTTCTACAGAAAGAAGTTTAGAATGGACACAGAAACGAGTTTTCTTTTCTCAGTTTTCTTTAAGTTCATAGGAAGTTTTCTATCCATTATTACATTTTGTAAAACTTGCCAAAATAATTCACATTTCAAAACAAATACTAGTTGACAGCATCTCTCTGGGCATTTTCAGGAACAGTCTCAACACAGCTTTCTGATAAAATGGAGGAGTCATATTTGTTTTTCCTAAAACTCTTAACTATTGGAATTAAGGAAACTGCACAAGAACCTCAGCTCTTTGTCTCTAACCCTTATAGTTATGGAGGAAATGCAGAAGCCGAATAGTCAGTTTTATTAAAAATCTCATGATTTTTAAGGTAATGATATTTTGAGACCCAATTCATGATTTTCAAATGTCTGCGGTGGTTGGCAGTATAGTTAATCACTTTGCTCTGAGCTGCCAGAGCTCTATATGTAACTGCTAGGGGTATGCAAAGCAGGCTGTATTTGATTTGGATTCGGGCTGATTCGGAGGACAGCAATTCAATTCGTTGATTTGGATCACGGTCCCGATTCGATTCGGCCGAATCCAAACCTGAAGATTTGATGCTGATTCGGAGAATCAGCGATTCAGCCGTAGACACAGCTTTAAATATTTTTTCTATATGCCTCAAGGTAGCAGGCGCAGGTTGTGAATGCTGCAATGCTGGGGCGGACAGGAGCACAGGGGTGCCCCCTGCACGCTCTGCGGCAGACCCAGAAGTGGACCAGAAGTACATCCAGTCCACTTCCAGGTCCACCACCAAGCACACAGGCACCGCCCCCCCACCACCAACTGCTCCCCCAGCTTGGAGAGCAGCCATGGAGGGACCCTGGGTGCCCCCCCCGACCCAAAAAAAGGCACCAGTCGCCAAACTGGGGGGCAGAGGAGGGGGTCCCTTGTGCACTCCACAGCAGACCCAGAAGCGAACCAGAAGTGCTTCTGGTCCACTTCTGGGTCCACTGCCAAGTGCACTGGGGATGCCCCTACGTTCCTGTGCGGTGCTCCATCTGACCCACCATCTCAGTGTTCACGAGCCGTCTGGTACCTGGGGGTATGTAGAAAAAACATTTAAAGCTGTGTCTATGTCTGAATCATCAAATCTCTCCAAATCAGTTCAGAGGATTCCAATTCGATTCTGAGAGATTAAAGGGTCTAATTCAATTCGGATCTGGAGATTCGGCAGCCAAATTGAGCCAAATCTTAATCAGCGAATTGAATCAGTGGCCGAAGCTTCACACAGCCCTAATTTTCAGAACATGTTAACTGCACTGTTCCCATCAAAGTCAGAAGAGCTATGACATTCTCTCACCACGTTTCCCTGAAGGCATAACACAACAACGTTATAGAAGTTGTCTATTTGAGCTTGAACCTGTGCTCACAGTAAAACTTCCACAAAATAACTGAATTTTTTCAGATCAGTTTTTAATAAGCAAAAATTGTTTCTAAGAGAGATAATTAAATAAAATGTATACCAAATGTCAAAACTATTGTACACCTACCTTTAACTCCCACAACTATATTCCTTAGCAAAAGCAACTCTACTCTGGAGGGTATTACTTCAAAATGATTGCCAGGTTACTATCAAACTTACCTCACACTTTTCTAAGTATGCAATGAAATAAAAACTATCATCATGGTAATACTATACTTTCTAAAATCTTAAAAGCTACAGGCTGTTATAACTTGATATTTTAGAGGGTAATTTCATGAACAAGAATGATTACTTGCTTTGGCCATTTTGGAAGTATGGTTTTAAAAAATTAATCACTTCCTTTCCTGCCAATACAAATTACATCAGCAAAACTTTCTACTGCTGCAGGCATTGCTCAATACAGAGGCTTAAGATGTGGAGCTCTCACTTAGCAGCATCTTGGCATCTTTCATATTTCCTCAGTGGCATGCTGCAAATCCTATTCATTTCAAATGCCATAAACCTGACTTTTTTGGCATATCCTTGCCCATTTCTATCTCCCCAGTCATTTTAATGTTCACTCTCTTCCCCTTGCCTAGTTCAAAGTAAACCTTTTCAGGAAAGAGGCTTTGCTTTGGTTTTATGTTTACAATCAGTGTAGTTGTGTACTGGACTGGAACGTCTGTTTTTCCCTCTTTCTTATTTTAATATTTTGAAGGTGTTTGGTCCCCATTTGCAAAGATATTATAACTAGGGACCTAACTTGCAGTGAGAAAAATCAATTTTCGCCCTAGTTGCAACCTAAAAAGCCAATTTTGCAGTCATTTAATGGAAGCCCCACCCCTTGGCACTGACTGGCAAAGAGGCCCCACCCCTGAGTGGTGATTGGCAGACAGGAAAGAGGGACAAGGAGTGGCCACCATCTTGAGTGTTGACTGCCCTTCATGCAACCCCGCCCCCCATCACTTGATTGGCAGAGAGGCACAAGGGCTGCTGCCCTGCTAGCCAGCACCTTGTCTTGGGCAGGCTGCAAGGCCATGTTGCAGCAGCAAGGATCACTGGCTCCCAACATTTTACTCCAATAAGTGGTTTTTTATGGTTGATTTCCTAGGAAATTACAGCCAAAGCCATATTTTGCAGCAACTACAGAGATTGCTGTTTTCTCCGGTTTCTGCAAAAATCGCAAAACCATGATTCAAGCAGGTCCCTAATTATAACGGGCCTTAACTCATGGACCTTTTGGGGTAGATGCCCAAGTGTAAACCACCAAGTCTTGCTCAGTTTAGAAAGAAAAAGTAGCGAGAACACTCCCATGCTCTCCTGATTTCCACCCACTCTCAGGAATTACGCCAACAAGACTGGACCCTCCCAAGTAATGCTGCTCTTTCCATCTGGACAACAGCTGCCATTAGCGGACAGATGAGCAGCATTTACCACACCACATCCACACCTTCACTAGCAGAAAGGATCAGTCACTGAAAACTGCAGCTAAGGGCAGCATATGTCCGTGTTGCCTGAACTGAAGCCCACCACCCTTCCTAAACGCCTTCATCAAAAAAACAGGTTTTGCTAATACAAGAAATTCCTGCCTCCCCCAGCTCTACCCAGTGAGAAAAACAATGCATTCCCATGGAAATCAGAGGGTCTCTCACAGGAAACAAGAGAAACCCCAGAGCCCTCAGGAGCCGGGTTCATCCAGAGCGCAGGCAGGGGTAGATTAATGCACGGGCCAGTGGGACCCAGGCCTGCAGGCCCCTGCCAACCTGGGGGGCACCAGGGGGAGCACAGCCCAGACAGGCATCCAGCCGCAGGCATCCAGAGCTGACAGCACGTGCCTGCTTCCCTCCGGCTGGGTCAGGGCTAGAGCCAGGGCCAGGGCCAAGGCCAGCGGAGCTCCCTGAAGGCAGCAGCAGCAGCTTCCTGGGGCCCGATGCTGCGAGGAGGCCCAATGGGCAGCCCCACTTCTGCTCCCCCCTATCTGTAAGCGGCTGCTAGCATCAGTACGGCTGACAGGACAGGATGGGACAATCTGCCGCTGGGGTGGGCAGAGGGGTGGCACGGCGCCCTGCCCTCTCCCAGACTAGCCCCTGGGGGACTGCAGCCCCCACTGGCCAACACAGCCCCGGATGTGCAGATGGTCTTGCCCAGTGCCAGGGCCACCTTCACCAGGGCAGCACTCACACCCCCTAGCTCACCCCCACCCACGCAGGCAGCCGCTTGGGTGGGCCCAGCCGCAGCGCCCTGGGGGCACAGAGAGCACCTGCCTTCACCAGGTGGGAGGCTCCAAGACTCTGTTTGCCCAGGGCCCCAATTAATCTTAATCCTCTGGCCGCAGGAGAGGGGCTGCCTTCAACCCCGCCCTGATACCACGATCCCGCTCCCTGGCGCCGGCAGGCCCGCGGGTCCGTTCGCGCAGCCCTGGCCTGAACCGCCGCGCTTCGAGCGGGCCGGGCCGGGCCGCCACTCCGCGCTCTGCGGCTCCGACGCTGCCGCCGGGCACAGAGCACCTTTGTCCCCAGCTGGGCAGGGCGGGGCGGGACCGCCACAGGCTCCTTCCAAGGCATGGAGTAGCATCCTGCTCCCGCCCCAGGCCAAGCCTCTGCAGCATCCTCCGCTTTACCGGCCAGCCCCCGCCCCTGCTCCAGCCCGGCCGGGCGCGGGGATACACCTCGGCCTCACAACCCCCCCACGGTCCCGCCGCGCCCTTACCCATGGCCGCCGAGCAGCCGCCGCCCCGGCTGCTCCTCGCGGGTCCGGCGCTGCCCTCCTCCGCGGCGCGGTGCAGCTGCTCCCGCTCCCGCATCCACTGCGCCCCCGGCGGCAGGAGGACCTGCCTCGCCGCCCGTCCTGCTTAGCCCCAGGGCCAGCCGGAGCGGTCAAAGGGCTGCGGGAGCCGCGCGGCCGGGGAGAGGCCGTGCGTCGGGGCAGGTCCGTTCAGCCCGGCTCGGCTCGGCTCTCAGCAGCGCGAGAAGCAAGAGACGAGCTGGGCGGATGCGCCTGTAGCGCTGCGAGACGGCGCTCCCGGGCAGACGGCCCCTTCCTGCTGCTGGAGCCCAGTAACTCGCAGCCCCGGGAAGGGGCAGGCTCCCGTCTCATTAGGAAGGAGCCACTCCTTTTCTCCCGGAGCCTGCAGGGGCGCAGAAGGTATAAGATTGCTGCTAAGTACCAACAACTCTAAGCTGTTGGCCCTGGTCGTAGCTAAGTTAGCACTAGGCACTGTAGGTGGTAACTGGGTGTATGGGAAAGGAAGAGGGAAGTTACACCCCAACCAACCTGCTTCCTAGGATTCACAGAAGAGTGAAGGAAAAACAAGCGGCGGCTACTGTATTAGAGATCACCTCATCTCATTCTTCATTCCACCCCTGCCACGTGCAAAGCAGTGGCTGCTTAAGAGCAACTGATGGATAGGGAATGCCCTCCCAGACCTTATGGTAGACCTAAGTATAGAAAACTCATGTTTCATAATCCAATGAGAAATGATAGGATGAAGCATAAAGAAATATTGTTCACCAAGGTTTTTTGCAAACAAACACGACTGTGGACAGCCTTTTTGTGCACTGGCTTGCCTTTGTCTTAATTTAATAAACCACATGGTATCCCATTACTATTAGTTTGAACTATCATGGAAACCACATGTGACATATACCACCATTCCCATTGACTCATGCCCCCCACAGCAGCAGGAGCAAAACAGCGATAAGTGGGCAGCTCCAGCAGATGCCGATGGCGCTGTCAGTGGCAAGGAGAGGGAGGATGGCAAGCGCCAACCAGGAATCAGCGACCACCAGCAGGGTTGGCAGCGAGGTGGGGGTGGCAAGTAGCAACCACCCACAGGCTGGTGGCGCCTTTTCATAAGGGATGCACCACTTTACCTGTTGCTAATGCATTAGTTTGAACTATTATGGAACTAGATATTGTACAGTTGTTTACGAAAGCTAGGACAAAGGTAGTCTAGACTGAAATGGCCCCCACTGAACAGAATAGTCAGGATATTGCCATGCTATGGCTTTATATGCTAACCAATATAAAAATAAATAGTTGGATTTTACTATGAGTTCAACTGCACTGTAGGATTCAGCCACCCAGTCATGAAAAAAGGTCCAATTCCTTTGAAATTACAAAGCAGCATTTGGCCTCTGGCACTTGTAGGTAGCAAAGTTCTTCAAGGACAAAAGTACCACTGTTTCCACAAAAATTTGTTATCACATATTGCACCTGTGCATGGCATACTGCGAACACTGAAGCAGCCACAATCTTTTAATAAAGTCTCCAACTACCATCAGTGAGCACCCTGTCCCACTCATGTCAGGGGAAAAGAATTCTCTGGACAAACACTCCCAACACCTTCCCTCCAAAATCAGAAGGAAGACCCAACACAGGGATCAGCAACATTTTTGGCCTGAGTGCCAAAATCACCCCAACCTCCATCCATACCTCAGCTTGGTGTGCCAGAGATGGGGAAACTGCAAGGGGCCCAATCCTCCTGGCTGGCAGTGGCTACAGGTTTCCCTCAATTTATGCAGGTTTATATGCAAATTTGCTCTTACGCAATGAGCATATTTAGACCCATAATTAATTATATGCAATCAGCACAGATGCCCCCCCTGCAAGCAGGTGTGGGGGGAGGGGAAGAGCCACAGCCCCACTCACCCCAGCCCCAGCGGCCCCAGGAGCAGCTGGTGCCAGCTGCCTGCAGCCTCTGGGCTGCACTGTGTTCCACCTGTCCTCCCACGCCTGGGCTCACCTCAGCTCCTGGGTTGCGCCGTGCCATGGTGCAGAGGGCTGCTGTCAGCTAGTCCCGGGGCTGCTCCAGCACAGGCTGGGGCGAGCGTGGACAAGAGGAGCCCCGAGCAGCGTGGAGGTGCGGCACTCACCCCAGCCCCGGCTGCAGAGGCCCCGAGAGCAGCCCACACCAGCTGCCTGCACCAGAGCATGGCACAAGCCGGGAGCAGAGGTGAGTGGGGACAGGCAGAGCACAGTGCAGCCCAGTGGCTGCAGGCAGCTGGTGCCGTCCGCTCCCAGGGCAGCTGTAGCCAGGGATGGGGAGAGTGCCACTGTTCCTTCTGCTTTGCTGCCCTGTGCAGCCAGGCAGCAGCATCCCTTCCCCAGTACCTTTCCTAGTCCCAGCCTCACTCCCTCCTTCCCTCATCACCATGGGAAACTATCCCTATTTGTTACATTGTAAAGTGGGTTCTGCAAATTCAATTTATGCGCCATTCTCCAGGAACACATATACAACATAAATCAAGGGAAACCTGTACCAGAATGCCTCTGGGTGGATGGAAGGGAGGGGTGAGGGTTGCACTGCCCCACCCTCTTCCCTGCTATACGCTGAGCTGTGCATGTACTCACCGCTGCCACGGAGCTGATGCCTGGGCTTGGGAGACCAGCACAACTGTGTGCAGCCTCCCGGCTGCCTTGCACAGCTGGCCCAGGCCCTGGATAGCTGTAGCAGGTGGCTGGAAGGCTGCAAACAGCTATGCTGGGCTCTGCTAGGGAGGACCCAGGCTTGCACTGCCCCAGGTCCCTTCCCGGCTGTGCACCCAGAGATGCGCACACAGCTGCCACAGCCACGTAACTAGTGCTAACAGAAGCTGCCCAGAGTCTGGGTTGGCTGTGGCATGCCGAGGAAAATAGCCTTGCATGCCATGCTCTGGCACACATGCCCAACTGTTGTCTATCCCTGACTCGATACATCCTTTCCCTGCCAGGCTAGAAAGATGCTTGCAAAGCCTGCAATGGGATGTCAGTGCAAGGCAAGATCTTTATGAAAGTGAGGCTGTCAACTCAGAGTTTCAGATCAGAAAGTGCCTCATTTTTAAAGGTGCAGTGCTGAAAGCAAAAGTTTACAGCTGCCTTCCATAATTTATAGTGAATGAGATCATCCCATTCCAGTTTACACAGGCTTACCTGTGGATTACTTTACAGTACTTGACCAGACATCTGAGCACGCAGAAATATTTATCAGCATGTCTAGGACAAACAATATCAGAGAAGAATGAGAAATGCATCATCAGAATTTGGAACACCATACAATTAGCATTTTTTAAAAATAAAGTAGGAATAAGCAATTTGCCTCAGGGAGTCTAATTAGTCAAAGGAAGAATCTGGTACAGAAGACAGGTTTCTAGAATGCTGCCTTTTTCAAAATAGGGAATTAAAGGAGTCTGGTTATATACGGATTCTTTCTGGGAGGTCTTCTGGGCATTTTTTGTGTCAAATTCCTATGCTTAGATCCAACAGTACAGTAATAAAGGATGGGATAGACAAGTGATAATAGGAATCCCTCCCACCCCTTTTAACAGGGCTCTTGTGATTTGAGGATGTTGTTAATTAGACTTCAAATGTAAAGACAGCCATACAACTTCCCCTTGTCTGACTGTAGATCAAGATCACTAGGAAAGAAGTGAAAAAGCTGGAGGAGAGTAAAATAACAGTTTTTAAATGGACATTCCCTGAAGAGTTCTGCTGTACTTCACTACTGCAAGATCTCACTTAATTAAAGAACAGAACAAAACAAAACAAAAAAGAAATTTGAAACTATTCTGCAGTTCCAATTCATGCCCTAATTTAGCAGTCTGATATATGACTTCTTGCATTTCTGAAGCATTTCAATAACTATTAGGACACTAAATCAGTGCAGTATCAGGAATTTAATTTCTACTAAAAAAAGTGAGCTGAATTTAAAAACTGTAGGAGATGCACAATAGTCACTCCAAGCTGGGTTTTAAAGATACAGAGGTTAAAAACAGAAATGGTTAGTCTAGCAAAAATCTCTCTTGGAACATTAATTACATTGTCTATGAAACTCGTATCAGCCTTCCTTTCAGCATATTGCTTCTACTTCCATATCATCATGGAATTATAACTATAAAAGGGGACCTCAAATTCCAACCCCCATGACCTATACCATAACAGAATATAGTTTAACCTTAACTTTAGTTCCAACACCTGAAGAGGGAAGAGACATTTCAGAAGTTACAGGAACAGGTCTCGTGCATCCAATTTTCATGCCATTTCACAAATTTTTCAATTACGTATTGGTTATCTATTCAAGAAAACCTCAGTTGAGGAAAATCAGTATACAGAATCTGACCTATGGTATCTTAAACTTACTACAATATACAAATGACTAATGTCACAAAAATAGGAAAGATTACTAACGTCACAAAATAGGATAGAAAATACGCAAATATTCTAGTAAAGTTACTACATTAGATGGAAGCAGGGTTTCTTGGGGTTTTTGTGGGGGTTAACTGTTAACTTTCCCACCTTTATAATGCATCTGTTGTCCACTGATAGACTAGGGACACGCAACAGGAAGTTAAAATATCCTATCATTTGTTGCAGCTGAAAACAAAATGCCGACATTTTGATGTAAATATAGAGTTAGGACTACAACAAAATGGAAATTAATTTTTATTTCAGTACAAACATTACAAATATTAGCAAAGAGTTTTTAAAACTGAAAATTAACATATCCAACATATGAAAGCGTGCACACAACCATTAATAGAAATAGGGTGACTTGAGAACAAGATACGGTATACTAGTTATTTTCTGAAAATTCAAAAATTATTTTATTTTATTTTTTTTACAAACTTTGAAGTTAGAGGCTTAATTAGAAGACTGAGTATGAGACTATGAGGTAGTTTTAGTTCAGCTACCCTGGTTAAAGGGGTATATTGCATCACACCCAAGGCTTTCACTGAAGTAAAATACAGGTATGTATGTTTGTTAGATGTCAAGATGCTGTTCTGACCTCAATCCAAACTACAAAATAAGGGAACTAAAGATGAAAGCCATTCTCCATTACAAGCAGTGAGAATTTTACTGTGGATTTCAACAGAGCGAGGAGGTCACTGAAAATTTCACTCTACAAATTCACTTGATAAAACACTAATGTATAAAGGAGTTTAGATGTAGAACATCTCATTTCTAACAAGACATCCAAAATATTTCTAAAGGACAAAGAAGAATCACTAAGTTGAATCAAAGTGAGAAATGTGGAAAAAGTAAATTATATACATAAATATAAAAGATTAAATTCTACACTTCCTAGTATCTAGACAGACATAACAACAGCTACACCACTATAAGATGTTCCTGTATAAACTGCTGTATCTGTTCATCCCTATAGCAGCAGAAAAAGAGCTCAGTCACTTCATTTATAAAGTATCTATTTTGCCTGTTGAATTAAAATGGTCCTAAAGTTTTCTGTCACTCAAAGCAAAATCTGTAGTTTTTTTCACTGGGTACAAAAAAAAACCAAACAAAAAACAAAAAAAATCCGTAGATTTTTTAGTCACCCATGCAGATCTTTCCTTTCACATACACTAAGAACCATATACCGAAATAGAAGTGAAATTTAGGAATGACCATCTAGCACCTTAAAGCAGATTATACTGTACTACTGAGTACTTACAGGGACCTTGGTATTAACAAATCCTATTTTCTGAAACAAATCAGTGAGTGCAAGATAGTGCAATAATATAGGTAAACCTCTGGAGTTTGAGAATACAGACTAAGATCAACTTCATACAACCTACATGGTGCGCTCAGCATTCACACGCTATTCCAACGGTAATTTATATTCAGCAGTATGTGTACAAGAGGTTTTTCTCTAAAATTCTTCATCTGTACCATCACAGAAGGTTACACTGAAAAACACGTTCATGTGTCCCAGCTGGAAGATTGAAAATGTAAATAAATTAAGGAAAGTACATTTTATTTAGATAATACATTGCTATTTCCAAATCTGTTTAAAATGCACAAGGTTTTTTTAAATATACAGCAAAAGCTGTGTTAACCGGCACTTTATTAGCCAGAAAACTCTGTTAACCGGCATCCAAGGGATGAGACAAAAGCGAAACCGGAAGTACCACTTCCGGGGGACTCCACGGTTTGCCGCCGCAAGCCAAGTTTTTTCTTTGCCACTTCTTCGGCCCACGATGAAGCAGCCTGAGCAGGGCAAAGCAGCCTGCATGGGGCCCCCCTCACCGTCCCCCGGGCACAGATGCCAGGGAGTGCACCAAACGGTGCACATTTGATTAACCAGCATCCCCCATTCCCAGGGGATGCCACATGACAGAGCTTTTACTATATATTTAAAGTTGGTATTACAACTATCCTTTCAAATCTTGTCTTAGTTCTTCAGAGTTTTTGTCCAATATTTTTTTCTAATTACTCTGAGAAGAAAAGTGTAAGTCTGAGAACCACCAGCTATTGAATCTGAGATTGCCCTTTTATGCTAGCACGCCCTATTCATTATTATTATTATGAAGTCAACACAGTTCCGTTTCATAGAATCATAAAAATAGTAGGCCTGGAAGGGACTTCAGGAAGTCATTTGTCCTCTGCTCAAAGCAGGATCATTCCTCACTAAAACATCCCTGTCAAATATTTGTCTAACCTGCTTTTCAAGACTTCCAAAGATGACAATTCCACAACCTCTCTCATCTTATTCCAGTCCTTAAAAGCATGCCCTTGCCCTCCAAAGGTTGGAAGAAAATACAGTATTGATGCTAACTATATTAAGGTGGATAGGGAAAAAGAACTCGGCAGAGACCTATTTTAGATACAGCTGGAGAGTTAATTGTTAAACTATTAAGTAAAGCTGACCTGCAAATCATTTTTGTCATGCATAATAAACCAGAAGATAAAATAAACACATCAAGGTTCATTTATCAGCTGAACCCCAAAACAAACCCCTTTAACATGGTGGTGTTAATTCATCTGGCTCTGGGGAGCCAATCTCAGGGCGGAATTCAGAGTGCAGGGTTGCATCATCCAGCCCTTGGGGCTGGAATTCAATGACAGCAGCAACTGCCACTCCTTTTCCTTCCACATTTCCAGCCCTGAAGGCCAGATGACACAGCTCCACACTCCAAATCCTGGTCACCCCTGCTTTAGTTCATTTGGTTGTAATAGGATCAATAGGATGGCACAAGACACTGGAAGTCTGGCCTAAGAAGCCAGACACTTCCCTTTCCTTCCCCCAAGTTTTGCTGGAGTTCAGTGATAAAAGTGCAACTGACAATATTATGCACGCAGAGCATTTGAAAAGCCTCCTTTGACTGACACATCATGGTAGGACAAGGCATTCTTGATACCACTCACAGCCAAGGGGGAAGACCATTCAGAGGAATACACATTTCTATACTTTTTAAGATGAAGAATCAATACAAAGAAAGATGTTTCCTGTTGTGTATTATACATTATTTATTCAACTACTTCATGATTTGATATTACTGCAAAAGTTACTGAATGAGTGAGCCAGGTGTGAATGTGAAATTATAGGCATTCTAGTACCTCTTTTTCATGACATGCACACTCATTGAAACTACAGTGTTTCCAATCAGTTAACCAGTAAATGTTTGTAACAAGCTTTAACAAAAGAGAACATATTCGACAAGACTAAAAGGTATAGGTGTGTACACAGCTGTTTTAGGAAAAGGATATCAGTGCTTCAGAGTTTAAATGGCAGAGCAGCTTCTCTAAAGGAGGATAGCGGCACAGCGACGGAACACAACCCAGCATGATTAATTTGTGCTTGGCTCTTGTAACAGCAACATTAAGACGCCTCCAGTCCTTCAGAAGTGTACCAATCTGTTAAAAGCAATTTTTTTCATATCATTGCAGCATTTAAAAGAATGAAGTTTTGAATTACAACTCCCCCATCCTCAGATTTATAAATCTGAAGGACACTGTGCATTATATTTCTTAAAAGACGACAAAGTTTGCTCTAAAATATGTTTGGTATAAAATGCATTTACAAAAACCTTAGGGTCACATAAATGATGCCATTTAAAATTGTTACCCTTTTATAATTAATATTGGCTTGCATTTTTTCCAACTCTACCAGTGGAGTCACATGGAAGTGTAGATCTGAAGATACAAAAATGAAACTAACTAGTTAATTTCCATTGCTCAGTGAAAAACCAAGTCAATAAATAACAAAAGTAAAAATGAATTTTTGGATCAATTTTAAAATAAAGATGTTACCAGCAAAGTGTTTAGCAAATTTTTTTTCCCCCCCAAACACAATCAGATTAAAAACAGTGTTTCTAATATTACTGCTTAAATTAGATTAGCCACCCAGTCTTCCTCACACTGCAAGTACTATTGTTGTTTTAAATATGAAGAACACCCCTATTCCTTAGATATGTCCACATTGCAGCACTCCTCCACAGAAAGGTAAATTAGCCATTGCTGAGCACTGTGCTGCAGTGACTATACTGCACATACACATAAGGTAGCATACACATCTTTTTACATTACACTGAAGTATGTAATAGCTTCAGGGACTCTGATATCACACCCTAACGTTTATGAAAGGTCTTTAAATTCTTCAGTATTCGCTCAAACACCATCAACTCACATTATCATCAGTATTATTTCTGACAAAAGATACTATGATGATACTTTTGTCTCTCCCTTGGTATTTGTCCACAGTATTTACTTCTACTTTATTGACATAGGAGCCTGTCATCAAGTCAGTGATCTTCTTTAACTGATGTCTGTATGGTGATATGATACCGATATCTGAAGGTTTACAGCCAGCCTAATTAGAAAAAAGGAAAAGACCTCACAACACAAGCAATTTGCATTATTTTATTACCTAGACATTCTCTAGGACCTTCCAATTCTATCAAAGTTGACTATAAGTAAGCTGGGCAGAATTATATAAGATTTTTATCTATTTAAACTTTTAGGATTACATGAAATTAGGGGTGAGAGGCAGAAAGTTTAGTAGTGACAGTATACTGTCAAAAGCTTTATAAAAATCACGTCAATATATAAAAAGTAAATATCCATAAATCAATAAATCATACCCGCTTTAAATCATTCTGTTAATTCATAAGAAAAGAGCTGGGTAGCCAGGAAACAGAACTCATAGCTCTGGGAACAGGGGGAAGTGGTAACGGTGGCCACCCTCACCCCTCTGTACTTAGTGGCCAAGCCTAACTATAATACAAGATGGCATCCCTTGGAATGGGATTTGCATTATACCATCTTTTAAGAGTGAGGCCAAACTTTTGGTTTATATGGCAAATTTTACACACATGCTTCTGCATGAGATGCAATCTTACACCATTGTTGAAATGTAATGCCCACCCTCCAGATAGCATATTAAAAAATGAGACCTTAATAAATAAGGAGGCGAGGAAGACGACTAGTTTGGCTTCCATCACATTACTAACACCACCTTTTTCTACACATTCTGGTGCTGGAACCTGTATGAAGAATTAAATGATAATAAGTTTAAATAAATACAATGTGATTCCTTATATCACAATAACTCATACTACATTACCTTTCAATAAACTGCATAAACAGAATTTTTAGTTCTTTTATGATTAAAAGAAAAATTAAATCTTGAATAGCCAATGGAAAATAATCTTACAAGACTGATTTTTTCAGAAAAATAGATCGAACCTCCCCCTCCTCCACAACCGCCACCAAAAAACAAAATTTAAACTAATCTGATAAAAAGACAAAACCTACAGTTCTTAATAGAAATGCAGCAATTCTGAAGATACCACAACAAAATAAATAAAACAATGGGGTGGGGGACGGGGGACAGGGAAATGGCTGCAGCAGGGGCGGGAATTGGCAGTGAGAGGGTACATGGAGCGTAGTGACAGCCAGGGAGCAGTGCAGTGACAGCCGGGCAGGAGCACGGGGCCCAGAGCAAGGCAGCAGAGCATGGGGCCAGGGGCTCTATGGAGCCGAGCTGGCTTCCTCCTCTCCCGACTTGAGCAGCGCAACCTGGACCCTGCAGTCCTGCTGCTCTGCGCCGCTGGTGCTGGCCCCAGAGCACCCGCATGGGTCCTGTGTTCCTGCCCAGCTGTCGCTGCCCCCCCCCCCCCCCCAGCCATTTCACTACCCGCTCCCCGCTGTGCTTCATTTTAAGCTATTATACTACATCTCTATGCAAACACATGTAAATCAGGACAAGAATTATTTTTTAATGAAATTAATGAATGTTGTAGGACATGTTTGATTTTTAGAACATAATTTCATATTTTTCTGGTTAAGAGATGGCAAAACCCTTTGCTGAAAGGAGTAATTCCAGGGGGCAAGGGGAGGGACTTCTGGTGGCAAAGATCAGGGGACTTCCAGTCCCAAGATGGTGATCAGGGGGCGAGACATCTGTCAAAGGGCAGGGCTGCCCATGCAGCCCTCGATGACTTGCCAAAGCTCAGTAAGTGGCCCTCCATCCAAAATAATTGCCCATCCCTGCTGTAGCAGTATGGGGTATATGTGTGGGGGAGACTAAAAGCACCTTTTAGTTGCATCTAAAATCAGTTCTAGAACAAATATCTGATCTGCCCTTCCACTGCCATGGATACTGGCAACACATTTAATAAACTTAAATACTCAGGACAAGTAAAATACAGAGATAAAACTAGAATATGAGCCCATAATCTGCAATGATGTACTCTAACTACTCTTCTTGGTGTTGAAAGGAAGACAGCAACAGAAGTCAATAAGCATGTTTTAGATATGTTTTTCTTCACAAAACTCCTGATTCTTCTACCTTTCTGCCCACAACAGTCAGCTTCCTCCCAGACTCCATGTGTTGCCTACTAAGTGCCCAATTCACCCTCCTTCCTTCCCCAGAGATTATTCCATTCCTTGTTTCCCATATACACTAGGACTGAGCAAAGCTTCAGTAGCCGATTCAATTCAGAGATTCAACCTGATTCAGTAGCCAAATCTCTGAATCCGAATTGAATCAGGAGACCCATTAATCTCTCCAGGAGGAATGACTGGAAGCTTCCTGCCTCACCCTGGTAGGGGGGCAGCCGGGGGAGCAGCCCAATGAGTCACGGCTTGAGCCGGCAGCCTCTGAAAAAGCCATGGGTGGGGGGGAATGATTGGGGGCTGGGGGAACAAACAGGGGCTTTCCCCCTGCTCCCGGTTTGATCTCCCCAGCTCCCCAATCATTTCCCCCAGCTCCCGCAGCTTTTGCCAGAGCTGCCAGCACTGCCTACCTCGCCCTGGCAGGCGGTCAGCCAGGGGAGCAGCCGGAAAAGCTGCCGCTTCTCTTGAGGCTGCCAGCTCAAGCCAGGTCTTGTCCAGCTGCCCCGCCCCAGGGGCTCCTGCCGGCACTGCCTGCCTGTATAGTCTATGGCCAAATAAGATCCTGCACCGAATAGCTTCAGATTCAGCCAAATCAAATCACTGTCCAAATCAACAAATCCGAAGCAAATACTTTCCGCTTCGCACAGGCCTAATAAACACCACATATTCCAGGCCCTGGAATCCAGGAAAAATCTTTATTTTATGCTCATTTGTTCTCAACACTTGTCAGAGTTATGAAACTGCAGCAGGTTGCATTACATTGAGAGTACCATCCAGAGTTCAGTAAGAATGAATTCCACAGCAAAGGAGTTGCAATCTTCCTGCTAGTGGAACACTTCTCATCCTACCCTAACAAATCCTGTATGCTACTGGAAAACCTTCAGAAGTAGTTTAAGTGGCTGAAATGAAGTTTGGTTACATATATATAGCTTCTCATGTTACATGCTTGTAGCTGGGTAGACAAGGTTCTTTGGGTAAATCTGATATCTTTTATTGGACCAACTCAAATATATCAAATAAAAGAGATCAGATTTACCCAAAGAACCTTATCTTCCTATGTCCTTAGACCAACACGGCTACAACCTACACCCTGTAGCTGGGTAGAGTACTTAACTCAGTGTTACTTAAGTTAACAAAAATATACGCATCTAGGGCTTTTCAGCATGTCAAAGACGCAAACATTTCAAGACAGCCATTCCACAGACTTCTAACTTGGCTTTCAGATTGCTTAACCTGAGATGCAATGTTTGGAGAAGTCATTCTAGTTGACGAGCTTTATTAGCAAGTTTGTACAAACCAGAAAAGGATTTTATTTTTTTAAACTAAAACTGTATTTTGTTGCCTACCCCACAAAACCCAAGCGTTTTAACTTTAAATTGTTTAAACAATATCACCTGCAAATATCAAAATGAAAGTAGTATTTTGAAGGAAGTATGGCATGAGAGAAAGGAAAGAATGCAACGAAAAGTTTACCTTCTCTGTGTTAAGAAAACAGACAGAATTGTTTGGCTCAAGAACTTCTTTCAACCATGTTTCTGAAGAGCCTGTGAATAATTCCAGCTTCAGATTCAATTTTTTTAAGTCTGGCAAGTTAACAGTGGCCTTTGACACTTTCTCTGAGCCACATTCCAGTTTGCCTTCATACACCAACTTGTTACTCAGTGACATAATTTTACTATGGAATTTAAAAACAAGTGTCAAATATTTTAATATAAATTTTAAACTACAAGCTCACAGTAGCAACAGAGAATTTTAAATACCTATTCATTCTGTACTGCACAGTTAGTTGGACAACAGCATTCTTGTTCTGTTCCAGTCTCTTGAATAAGCTCTCACTCATGCCAAGATCTCTGTTACAAAAGTCAGACATGCAGTCTTACAAAGTGCTTGCTTACATTTTGCCCAGAGCAAGCATTTTTTTTTTTTTTTATATTTATTTGATAGCTGTGCATCTTACCTTGCTTCTGCATTCTGTACAAGTGGAGGTAGCTGTTGATGGTCCCCCACCAACACAAACTTCTGAGAACAGAAAAGTGGGCCTAGGCAAACTGGCTGGCTTATTTGGGATGCCTCATCCACTATGCAAAAGTCAAACCGTTTCCGAGCAAAAATTGGATGGTTTACTCCCATGCATGTTGTTGCAATTACTGGCTACAAAACAAAAAACCAGATCTTTACAGAAGACACATTTTCTGCCCTTTCCTCATTATACATTTCCAATAAAATAACAATTGCAAATACATATGAAGAATAGCCATCAACTAAACGTACAATACCAGAAAACCCCCAATAAATCCCTAGAATATGATTACTTGAAAAAAGAATGAAAGAAAAAACTGACTCTAAGTTTTTACTTATTTTTTTAAGCCAGTACAAAAGCCACTCCAGAGTTTAGGTAATATTACCTCATTTATAATTCATTTCTGCCAGGTATTTAGGAAACCTTGAAGTTTTATTAATATACTTAAGAAATATGTTATATTCCCCTAGAGAATGCTGTTTCCCTTATTATCCCAGGTAATAGACGAAATGTAAAAGTGACAACAAGAAATAATCCTTTTCCCCACCTACGTATTCCAGTTGCAACCTGAAGTGAAATAAATCGAAATGTTAAGTTACTTCTGGTATGCATTCAGATTATTTTCCTGCACAGCCTGCCAATGAGAAAAATCAGTGTGGCTTTTAGGATGTATACACTACCCCATAACCTCTTATGAGCAAAACGTTCTTTGTGGGAAGGGCATATACAGCTTTCCCTTGATTTATGCAGTACGTGAGTTCCCAGAAAATGGCACATAAGTTAAATCTGCATAAAGTGAACTCACTTTATAATGTAGCAAATAGGGATAGGTTCCCATGGTAGGGAGGGAGGGAGGCTGGAATTAGGGAAGGGGCGTGGGAGGGGTGCAGCGCAGCCCGTCACTGGCTGCAGCAGGCAGCAAAGCGGCAGGAACTGTGAGGGGGTGCGAGTGCAGGGCAGGGGTTTCTGAATCTTGTTGCTACATGTCCCCCAGGAGGGCTGCAGGCCTGGTGGGCTGTGCTGGGCTCTTCTGGGGGTGGGGGGATCTGTGCACAGGACAATAGTAGGCTGGGGCTGGCAGTGGCACCAGGCTCTCCCAAGCGCTTGGCAAGCAGATTAGGGGGGGCCTACGACAAATTTTGGGGTGGTAGCAGCCCCCTTCCCAGTGCCACCAACACCACCCACCTGGAGCACCAGGAAAAGCCAGGTACTGCCGCCAGCCCCAGCCTTGCTTGCAGGAATGCAGCAGCAGTGCTGGGAAGGGGGCTGCTGCCACCCCAGAATTTGCCATAGCCCCCCCAACCTGCCTGCCAACCACCAGGGAGAGTCCGGTGGCACTGCCAGCCCCAGCCTGCAACAGCAGCCTGCTGTTGTTCTGCACATAGATCCAGGGGCCTGTATCTCCCGGGAAGAGCCCAGCACAGCCCCGCTGCCCTCCAGGGGGCTTGTAACAGCAAGAGCTGCACCCCTGTCCCACACCCACTCACAAGTCCTGCCGCCTTGCTGCCTGCTCCAGCCCAGGGCCTACACTTTTCTCCACTCACCCCAGTCCTTGCTGCAGCAGCCACAAAAGCAGCCAATGCCAGCTGCCTATAGCTGCTGGGCTGCACTGTGCACCCATCCTCCCAGGGCTTCCGCTTCTCCCCGCTCACCCCAGCCCATGCTGCAGCAGACCCGTGAGCAGCCAACACCACCTACATGCACCATGGCACAGTGCAGCCCCAATCACGTGAGAGTGAATTTACCTCGCATATAAGGAATTTTGGGTAGAAAAAGGGTGATCACATAAGAGCAAATTCACATATATGGAACCCGCATAAATAGAGGATACCTTGTATAGATAAATAAAATATAGGAAAAGCAGGGTCTTAAGGAGATGCAATAAAAACAGATCAACTTAAAAACAGACTATAACTAGGGACCTACTGAATTTGAGGTGGCTGCCCACCTATTTCACAAGCAGAACACAGGGCCCAGCAGCCATTTCATGGGCAGAGCATGGACTGGCTGAAGGGCCCTGGTGGCCCCACCCCTCACCACTGATTGGCTGCAAGGGCCTCCCGTCATGCACCCCACCCCTCACCGTCAATTGGTGGAGGGGCAGGCCACATGACAAGCAGCCCTCGCAGCCAGTAAGTGGTGACGGGCAGGAGCAAAAGCAGCAGCAATCTTGCCAGCAGCCCTTTGAGCGGGCAGCCTCCCCAACAGTGGGATGCACTGTCAGGCTGCAGCACCCTCAAGACTGCTGGCTCCTTCTGGGAAGCCATTTTATTTTGGGCAAGTTCTAGGGCTGTACGAAATTTCAACAGCTGTTTCGTTTTGACACTGTTGACTCATTTCAAGGTCAAAACAGCACAACCAAAACAAAACAAAGGCCATCGAAATAGCCTCGAAACAAAAAGAAGCTAGTTGAAATGTTTCAACCATAGTGCTGGGGACAGGAAGTCAGTCCAGCTGGGCTGACTTGCCATCCCCAGTGCAAGATCCAGCAGAAGGTGCCTGATCCAGCGTGGAGGGCGCTAGATCGCACTGGGGGCAGGGACGCAACCTAGGCCAACTCTCCATCCCCAACAACATGTTGAAACAACATAAAGCCTGTTTTGATGCTTCGACAGAATGGAATAGAACAGCTTTTTCGAATCAAAAAGAGATTCGAAACGGAACACTGTTCCATCGAACCTTTGAAACTCAAGGTGAAATGGAACAGTGCCATTTCGCACAGCCCTAGTAAGTTCTCCCCCACTCCCACCGCAGATTTCATGGGCATTGCCCAATGTCAGTAGGTCCCTAACAAGAACACCATCTCATTTCTTACATCAAAAATCCCACTCAGGTATTACTGGTAATTTGATTTGGAATTGACAGTCATCTCACTTAAATTGATCTCAAAACTTTCACTTCTGATGCACTGTGCCAACCCAATCCTTGAGGGGCACTTTTAGCTCAACTGAGCATCTTGGTAAAAGACAATTTATACTACCTTTAGTATACTGGAGGACTGAAAATTATTTTCCTTACCTGACTGTTATATAGCTCTTCCAAGTGCATTACAGATTTAATTGATTTGGATCTACAAATTTCTTCCTCTGTAAACTTCTGTATATCTGGATGAACCTTCTGAACTCGCCCCAAGCGCAAGAATCCTACTTTGAACCTGGCCAGCTTCAGCAAGATGTTGTCTACAGCAGTATGTGTAAAGCTAGTCAGCAGAACATTGAAGCCACAGGCATAAAGAATTCGTACCTAATAAAAGTGAGTGGCAAGGACAGAAAAAGAAAGTCAAGTTGAACAGCAACCAATAATACTGTCTCTTAAAATGATAATCTATCTATATTTTTTCTAAATTTGTACAGATCTACGATGGAAGATAATAAATTTTAGCTGATTTTTAAAATGAAATCTTCATAGTTTCTCAAGCAGGAAGCAACTGTGACCACCTGAAACCTGAGATCCTGCACCCAGTGAGTGGACGTGGAAGACGACACGAGAACTGCATTAGAGAGATGAACTGGCGGCTTCGGCAATGGTGTCTCGAGGCAGGTTTCGGCTTCCTTGACAATGACCCGCACATCACAACGAGAGACATGCTCAGTTGGGATGGGCTTCCCCTGCCCCCCAAAGGTAAGCGTGTGTTCTCTTCTAGGTTGGCGGATCTCCTCCAGAGGGCTTTAAACTAGGCTCGTCAGGAGGGAGGGGATGATGAGGGCAGGGGAAGCCGTGAACCACCAAACCATGTGGCGCCCACAAGGACAGCCCAGCCTGAAGAAGGAGAACATCGGGAACCTGCAATCCATGGGGTGGCCAGCAGTACACCACAGGTAAGCAATAAGGGGCCCTTTGGGCATCAGAGCCGGGGGGGGGGGAACAAAGGTGCCAGTCACAGGGCTCAAGTGCCTATACACTAACGCTAGGAGCATGGGGAGCAAGCAGGATGAACTAGCACTCCTGCTTGCAGAAAACACCTACGACTTAGTAGGGTTAACAGAAACCTGGTGGGATCCTTCCCACAACTGGGCGGTACACACTGAGGGTTATAAGCTGTACAGAAAGGATAGAGTGGGAAAGAGAGGGGGAGGGGTGGCACTCTGTCAATGAGCGATATATATCGACCCTTATCAAAACGGAATCAGGGGAGGAGAAAGTAGGACTGTGGGTTGTTACATGGAGGTCAAGGAGAAAGGGATTTGGTGGTAGGGGTCTGCTACAGACCCCCACACCAAGGGGAAGAACTAGATTTGGGGCTCCTGAGGCAGCTCTCAGAGACCATAAAATCTAGGGAGGCGGTAGTCATGGGGGACCTAAACTACCCAGACATTTGCTGGGAGATGCAAACAGCAAAGTCCCACCATTCACGCAGGTTCCTATCCTGTGTGCAGGACCTCCATCTGACGCAGGAGGTACATGGTCCCACTAGGGGGAATGCTTTACTGGACCTGGTATTGGCAACAGGGGATGACATGGTAGGAGACCTATCAGTGGTCACCTGGGGGACAGAGATCACCAAATAATAGAATTCACCATGAGATGTCGAGTGGGTAAGGTAACTAGTAGGGTGAAAGTGCTAGACTTTAGGAAAGCCGATTTCAGTGAACTCAGGCGTTTAGTCAAGGACGCACTGCAGAGTAAGTGTTTTAAAGAGTTGGGAGCCCAGGAAGGGTGGCTGTGACTTAAGGAAATGATCCTTCGGGCACAGAGGGAGACGATCCCGATGCGGGGAAAAAGGGGGAAAGGGGCCAAGAGGCTTACCTGGCTGACCAGAGAAATCCAGAGCAGTCTACGGGCTAAAAGGGGGGCATATAAAAAGCGGAAACGGGGAGAGATTACTAAAGAGGAGTAATCGCGCTTGTAGGGAAGCAGTTAGACAGGCCAAAGCTACCATGCAGCTGAGGATGGCATCCCAAGTTAAGGATAACAAAAAAACTGTTCTTTAGATACAAAGGGAGTAAAAGGAAGGCCCAGGGTGGAATAGGACCTCTATTAAATGGGCAAAAGCAATTGGTGACGGACAGGGGGGACAAGGCTGAACTCCTCAACAAGTTCTTTGCCTCAGTGTTCCTAAGTGAGGGGCAAGACAAGTCTCTCACTGGGGTTGTAGAGAGGCAGCAGCAGGATGCCAGACTACCAAGCATAGACCCCGAGATGGTGCAGAGGTACTTGGAGGAACTTGATGCCTTTAAGTCAGCAGGCCCGGATGAGCTCCATCCAAGGGTACTAAAGGCACTGGCTGACATCATAGCACAGACACTGGCAGGAATATTTGAACACTCGTGGCGCACGGGCCAGGTCCCGGAGGACTGGAAAAGGGCCAATGTGGTCCCCATTTTCAACAAGGAGAGGAAGGAGGACCCAGGCAACTATAGGCCAGTCAGTCTCACCTCCATCCTAGGCAAAGACTTTGAAAAAATTATCAAGGCCCATATCTGCAAGAGCCCAGCAGGAAAAATTGTGCTGAGGGGAAACCAGCACGGGTTCGTAGCAGGTAGATCATGCCCGACTAATCTAGTCTCTTTTTATGACCAGGTTACAAAACATCTGGACGCAGGAGTAGGGGTTGACGTCGTTTACTAAGACTTCAGGAAGGCCTTCAATACGGTATCCCACACCATACTGGTGAACAAGTTAAGAGGCTGTGACTTGGACGACTACACAGTCGGTGGGTGGCGAATTGGCTGGAGGGTCGCACCCAGAGAGTCGTAGTGGATGGGTCGGTTTCGACCTGGAAGGGTGTGGGCAGTGGGGTCCCGCAGGGCTAGGTCCTTGGACCAATACTCTTCAACGTCTTCATCAGCAACTTGGACGAGGGAGTGAAGTGTACTCTGTCCAAGTTTGCGGATGACACACAACTGTGGGGAGAAGTGGACACACCGGAGGGCAGGGAACAGCTACAAGCAGACCTGGACAGGTTGGACAAGTGGCCAGAAAACAACAGAATGCAATTCAACAAGGAGAAATGCAAAGTGCTGCACCTAGGGAGGATAAATGTCCAGCACCTACTGCCTAGAAAATGACCTGCTGGGTGGCACGGAAGTGGAAAGGGATCTTGGAGTCCTAGTGGACTCCAAGATGAACCTGAGTCGGCAGTGTGACGAAGCCATCAGAAAAGCCAATGGCACTTTATCGTGCATCAGCAGATGCATGATGAATAGATCCAAAGAGGTGATACTTCCCCTCTATCGCGCACTGGTCAGATCGCAGTTGGAGTACTGCGTGCAATTCTGGGCACCGCACTTCAACAGAGATGTGGATAACCTGGAGAGGGTCCAGAGAAGGGCCACTCGTATGGTTAAGGGCCTGCAGGCCAAGCCCTATGAGGAGAGACTAGAGAACCTGGACCTTTTTAGCCTCCACAAGAGAAGGTTGAGAGGCGACCTTGTGGCTGCCTATAAGTTCATCACGGGGGCACAGAAGGGAATTGGTGAGGTTTTATTCACCAAGGCCCCCCCGGGGGTTACAAGAAACAATGGCCACAAGCTAGCAGAGAGCAGATTCAGACTAGACATTAGGAAGAACTTCTTCACAGTTAGAGTGGCCAAGGTCTGGAATGGGCTCCCAAGGGAGGTGGTGCTCTCCCCTACCCTGGGGCTCTTCAAGAGGAGGTTAGATAGGCATCTAACTGGGGTCATCTGAACCCAGCACTCTTTCCTGCCTATGCAGGGGGTCAGACTCGATGATCTATTGAGGTCCCTTCCGACCCTAACATCTATGAATCTATAAGATATCATCTCTACTATGAGTCCTGATTGCCTTTTACAGATCTAAACAGCATGTGAATCATGTGAGAAGAAAGAATGATTAAGTAAGGATCTGTCTACACTGAGATTTTTACCCACTGTAGCAAATCCTCTGTCTGGACATAGTTCACACCAGTGCAACACAATTTACAAGAAGTAATCAGCATAAGCATACCACATAACATGAGGAGTTTGTACTCTACAACTGCTTAATATCTTAATGTATGCAAAACCATCAGATTTTCATACTGAACCCACTGTTTATTATGCGTCTCTCCCCAAACCTCATATCCGATTAAAAATTGCAAAGTTTTGATATAGCCTGGGGTAGAGGTGCACCAATATATTAGTTGCTTATCGAATCAGCACTGATTAAAGGGACATTATTCAGCTACCAGCTTTTTAAAGGCCATTGTAGCCAATAATGCTTACTAATAATTATGCCTCCTGGCCAGGCCCCTGGACACCTGGGTCCCTCTCCCCCACGGGGCTGGACCTCCTTAATGCCTGGGTTCCCTCAGGAAACAGCAGGTTTCCCCTTGCAGGCAGGCAGCATTCTAGGCTGCAAGGGGTCCTCCTTGGGGCTGCCAGGAGCAGGAAGCAAGGGGTTCATGTGAATGTGTGTGGCCACACACATGTACATGGCAGGAATACAGCCAGACAGAGTGGAGAGCAGGTCCCCGCAGGTAAGCCTATGGAGGGGAAGGGGTGGCAGGGGCAGATCAATGCCCATAGTGAGGGAGGGAGGGAGGGAGGCAACGGCAGGGGCTAGGGACACTGCCCAGCCAGAGTGATGCATCAGGGCTAGAGCAGGACAGAGCCACAGGCATCTCAGCCGGGGGGGGGGAACGACACGACACAACACGGACGGGCAATTCCCTGCTGCTGCATGCACCTCACAGGGGAGGCATGCATCTCCCCATATTTGTGCATGGAGCAGATGTGGGCTGTTCACTATGCGCTCGGGGCCCTTCGCTCTGCTGCCTTTCCCTCAGGAGCCCTGCGCCAGCACACCGCCTGCCCACCTGGCAGCGGGGGAGTGGTGAGTTGTGCCTCCCACTGCCAGGCAGGCAAGAGACGTATGGCTGGCATGGGGCTCCCAGGGCAAAGGCAGCAGGGTAGAGACCCAAGCCCACAGCAAGCAGCCTGCATCTGCCCTCGCCCTGCTCAGCTCTGCTTCAGCTGTGGCAGGGAGGGGAGCAGGAAGGAGAGGCGGGCATGCGTCACCCAACCCTCAGCCCAGTTGGGTCCTGCCTTTCCCAGGTCAGGTACATTCCGACTCCCCCACAGGGCACAAAGGCTTGTCCTGCCCCTGACAGCAGCAGCACCAGAAAAGGAAGGGGCCCTTCCCCCACATGAGTCCAGCTCCTGAGGCCTGGCTGCGGGGGAGGAGAGGCCTGGTTTCTCCCTGTCTGGAGTAGTCCCATGGCCCTGCCCTGGACAGAGAGACCAGAGACCTGACCCAGAGACCACGCAGCCCTGGGCAGCCAGGAAGGCTCACACCTTTCCCCTCAGCCCTACTGGGCAGGGTTAGGCAACTGTCCCTTGGCATTTTTACATGTGCTCCATGGGATTGGGGGGTGGCACTTTAAAATTTGAGCAGCTCTGAGAACCGCTGGATTAAAGTGTCACATCTCATGCATCAGTGTCCCTGTGCTTAAAAATGGTGGTGGCGGTGCTTGAACGTGCTCATTCAAAGAGCTTTAATTCAAGCACCACCACTGCCATTTTTAAGCACCAGGACGCTGATACATTTATGATACAGGAGGCTCCTGGAGTGTGCCAAGAAAAAAAAAGTTTACATCAGTAGTTTAAAAGGCCTTGCATTATTAAATATTGGTTACTGGATCAGCATCAGCTGATACAGTTGGTTAATAATCGGCTATCAGTATCGGCCAAGAAAACCTTTATCAGTGCACCCCTTGTCTGGGGCCGCAGGATTCTAACAGCATCAAAGCATTCAAGAAGGCAATTAATTTTGCCACTCATTCCCCCCATCAACACAAACAAAGGGGGAAAAAAGCCCTCCAGACCACTAAATTCATTTTATGGTTCTAGCAATGCCATTTTGTTTCAAAAGAGACTCCATATTTGTTTCATTTAAATGGTGCAGACAATAGTTCTGTACAGGTCACAAAAAGAAAATGGCACTTTAGATGAACCCGCTCATGATTATCCCACCCCATGTGTTAGAAATAAACTCTTAATTTTAAGCCATATTATGATCTTACTAGAGCACATATTGTGGTAGTTTTTCCTGTTCCAGGCATGCCCACAATGAGAGTGTAATCTTTTGAAAGTAAGACTTGTTTCATCGCCTGTTTCTGAGGTTTATTCAGACCTTAATCAGAAAAGGAAAAAAGTAAAACATTTGCAATTAATTTTACCTAAGCTGTTGAAGTTTCTCTCCCTAGCTACCAAATGCTTAAACATAGAGACTATGTAAAGTAATTCTGCAAGATCTTTTTATAAAACTACTTCAAACACTATAGCACATCTGAAGGTTCTTTAAAACTAAGTAGGCAACAAGTATTGCTCTCTATCCTGGCTTCAGGGAAACACATTTTTTATCACATTAGTGTTTTAGAGGGTCTTTCTGTGGTTTTTAATTATTATTTCTTACCAGTACTCTTCTTCAAGAGATGCCAAATATGTTTCCATTTTGTCACATCTGTTCAGCATGTATGCATGGCTGCCAAGGGAGATGGTATACCAACATGCTCTGGTCTGTATTACTTATGGGTAGTACAGACTGAACTTTCCTAGTGCCTGAAGATGAAGAATAGACTCAAGCTACTAAGCTTGGACTATCCCCCACAAAATCTATAAATATAGATTGCCAGGATGAAACATTTAAACAAATGGGTAGTTTGCAAATGCACTTTCTATTGGAAGGCAACATCTTCAATATTTGCCACCATTCTGTGACCCTAATCATTCTTGACCCATTACTTCCACTGAATTCTCTACTATACACAGTGCTTCTACCACCCATCCCCTATTCCTTTTGCAACTGGCCCAGAGGCTGTGAAAGTTCTTATCTGGTGCAGATCTCAACACAATGGTCTTTGAAACTAAAGCAAAACTAGCTTATTTCAAAAGCCCTAATATCTGGAGCTACCTTGTATAAGTACCTAAACATGACTCATCATGGGGCTGGCCACTACAAATACAGAACACTGTTTGGCAATGGCTTTATATCACCTCCTTCCAGCATCTGTTTTAGATGGCTGGAACCCAATCATTTAGCAGATGAACCATTTATGTCCCACTGCAGGAGTTAAATTCACTGAGTTCCTCTGGTTGTCTAATGAAATCAAAGCTTAGAAGGCACAAAAATATATATTTTTCAAGGCTTTTTTGCTGGCCTATAATAAATTTAGGTGTAGGAATAAGGGCAAATTGGAATCTTCCATCTTTTGAGAAGAAGATTGTATTGTTGAGTCTTCAAGTGAAAAGGTTTACATTTTATTGATATAGATGCTTTGACAAAAAGGATATTTTTAAATAATATATATCAAACAATGTATATAAGAAGTCTCATCACCAAGGAAAAGACCATACTGCAACATAAATTAAATATAGTTTATACCCTTTAAAATATTTGCAACAGTTTCCTTTGCCTCAGGAGGAAGAACAGAGCTCAAGTGCTGGATAAACTGGGGTTTGCGGAAGTCAATTATTAAACTGCGAAGTTTTTCACTATAGAGAAAAAAAATAAATTTGTCAAAATTGCTGTGAGTGGGAATATTTACATAAATCACTAGAGATCTGGAGGTAATTCAATTTTACTAACCTGGCAGAAGAGTTTTCCATCAGTTTAGAAAGATTTCCTAGAGGGACATCTATACCAAAACCACCTTCTTCGTGATCTAACCTAAATATTGTGTTTTTAGGGAGTTTTGAAAGGTTCCTGAAAGACATTATTGGGATAGTAAAACAAACTATAATTTGCATTTATTTCTATGTTTATCTGCTTGTTGCTCATAAAAGCTTGATAAGTGCACTGACAGTCCACTGGCTTAAGTTCATAGACCGTGTGAACCAAGAGTTTCCTACCCTTAAAAATTAATCTCAACAGAATATGATCAATGAAGCCCAATTTAAAAATGTATGATGTCAACAGCAAAATACAAGAAAGAAGTAGGGTGACCCTGGTGTCTACACAAGCTATAAGAACTTGACATCAATGTCACAAAACATTCTTCAGAACCCCACTTACATCACCAGTTTTACTTATTGACCAACAGCTTAGGAACAGCTGTAAATCAAACACGTACAAAAAAAATAAATAAATAAAAAAGCAGAAAACCAGGAAGTTTCAGGCTTAATCTTATTTTATCATTAACTCATAAGATTTGGGGGGGGGGGGGGGTTGGCAGGCAGAAAGACTGCACCAAAAACAGAGCTCTTAGAAAGTTTTAGACATCACAATAACCTTTTTAATGCTAAAGCTAGAACCTCCTTTCAAATTGCCACACTTTTCTTCCTCCTTTTATATTACCTGTCCAATAAACAAGAGACTTTTGTCATGTTGACTTCTTTAACATAACCAGCAGCCAAGCCAAGTAAAGTCTTCTCCTCTCCACTCACAACAACTCTGTCACCTACCAACAGGTTTGTTCCTGGCAAGGCACCACTTTTACGCTGGAAATAATGAAGATACTGCCCATCAGACACTTCCTGTACCTGTTCCATTCTGATCATGTTTCCAATGCAATCTCCAGACTTCTCTCTATGAAAAAAGAGCAAGAACAATAATAATAAAGTACAAGCAGCATTGATTTTTTTTCCTTTTTTTTTTTTTTTTTTAAACTCTGAAACATTTATCAGTTTTAATCTCCTGTGAACATGCTGACTTGACTTCCTTCCACAGGAAAATGAACTACTTACATTATAAGGTTGTGTTCAATTAAAAAATGACTGTCTTCTTAAAATATAGTCTTTAGCTCAACCAGAAGTTATGGGCTTGATGCAGAATTTCACTATAGAATTCCTACTGTATTATTTAAATAAGAATACAACAATCATGACCTTTTCAACTTTGAGATTTTGTATTAAACAAATGTTACGCTGCCATTCCAATTGTTCTCCCACCAAAATTAAATAGTGAGAAACTATAAGCAATCATAATTGTTTTATATTTATTAAAAAGCTTTAATGTTAGACTCCCTGACAAAGGATCACACCATAGACCATTTTAAAAAAAGCATCACAAAACAAGCCCTGTAGTTCTCCTTTATGTTCTGAAGCTCCAAGCCATTCAACCAAGTAGTGAAATAGAGCCTTATGTTTTTAGTAAACCAGGTGCTATCTGCCTGTGGTCCCTGAGTAGTAACAGGCAAATATTATGCATGTTTCATAAACAGTCCAATTGCCTTTGACCAATGTCTTCTACAGCTGCTAGAAGAAATCCAAAAAGAACTACTGTGCCAATTCTAATGGGAAGACATCTCAGTCCACTTTTAACCACCTTTTGCAGAGCCACAGCACACAATATGATCCAAAGCTCAACAGTGTCAGATAAGGAGACAGTGTTATTAATTGAGGTAGAAGGCATTATCCAGTCTCGGTCTCATATATATCACAGAAGTGGGGCCAAGAAAAAAAAACCAGCACATTCAAACTTATAAAAATGAGACAGCAAAGCACAGTTTACAGAAAGCAGTATCATGGGTTTAAATTTCTAGTAACAGACTGTTGGTAACACACTAACAACTGTACTGGCCCAAAGCCTTTGGTAGTCCTCGCCCAGAGTATAATTGACGCATCTCGAGCAACCATGATTCACAGTCTTTTTCCAAACGTTAAAAGAACAATCTAATCTCTTGCAGGGAAAACAAGGTCTAAGAAACCAAGCAGGGAACAGCTGTCTTCAAATAATTCCCTCATTCCCTGTTAGAAAAGCATCTGCTATGTACAATGATTATATGGTCCCTACAATGGAGCCATATTAATATTCCATCTTACCTTTCTGAAGCAGGCATCATCCATATATTTTTATATCCTTTTTTACCCTCTCCAGCTTGCAACTCCAAGGTTAACATTAGATACCACAGATTGAAATACTGCAAATGAGAGAGTTTCAGATGCTGGGTCTCTCTGTCTATAACAGGTATCATAGCAGAAGGAATTATGACATCATCCATCTGTTGCTCTACAGCTCTAAAATTTTACAAATGTAGTAAAAGTCAGTTTTTAGCTTTTTCTTCTTTTATGTCTATCTAGGCTTAATAAAGTTAATGAAACATGTATAGGAGACAAAAACTCCAAATGATAAAATAAGATTACTGTTTAACAAAGTAAAATCTAGGGGAAGAATCTCATAGTCTAAATCTACCTCTTTGTATGTGGGCAAGTAAGTCTATATATAGAACCCATACCCCTTCTTCACATGAAAAGTCTCAAATTAGTGACTAAAATTCTCTCTGTAATGACAGAATGACTATAGATAGAAAGCACAGTGATTTCCTGAACTATAATTCAAACACAGCATTATATAAGAAATAAAAATGTTCTCAATAGCTTAACCAAATTTTTTTTGGTAAAGGATCCACTATTAAAATGCCTTTATATACCTTTTTAATATAATGCATATTAATGCTCCTAAAAATATCAGTATCTTCATATTTATTTATATATGAAATATAATTGGGCTTGCACTGAAAGAAGTTTCAGAGGCAACACCCGGAGACTCTTGATAATAGCAAACTGCTGGGGGGGGGGCGGGGGCCATATAAAATCAACAGTTTTAGAAGTGAATAATCTGGAATCACCAAGAAAGTTTATGGGTCCTATCAAATGGATAATGCTACTAATCTGAATAAGAAGGGAAATACTACAAGAACAAAGTAATTTTGAATTTAGAAACTGCTGTATAGGTGTGTGGGAGCATATGTCCCCACCAGAAGATCTGGACATGCAAGATTATCAATAAATCTAATGGCCAGAATTTTCAAAATTGCACCTTTCCCACATCCAGCACATGAGTGGAGAACGTTATTTCATACAAATACACATACAGTCTATCAGTATTGTGATCTCACCACTGTATCAACCAATAAAAATATAGAATTAATCTACTAAAGTCGTTTACTACACAAAACCTAAAATAGTTGATGGGTCACCTGCTATAAAGAACACAGTTGTGCATTTGTGAGCAGTATTTACAGGCTTGACTGTCATTAATTACAGGAGGCAAGGACGCAAGCTGTGTCTGCTTATTTCCCATCGCAGATTTACACACATTATGGACTAAATAGGAGGCCAGTTGGTTTCTTAACTTTATTAGTTCTGTAAAGAAAAGAGGAAGTGCTGAGGTGGTAGGGTTCTGAGATTATTAGAAACAATACATAAGATGTTTTTAACACCTATTAATTGCTTTGATTATATAAGGGCACGTATGTGGCAAGTGACCCAGGACAACGTTCATCATATAAATTCAGAGACCAAAAATGCATTTTCTTTTAATCCAAGATTATTCTAGAGAGCAGGTTTTACTCATTTTGAGCAGAGTGCTTCATCTCAACAATCAATTAAAATTCCAAAAATTACTCTCTCAGCCAATACATTTTTTTTTTTAAGAATGAACAGTATATTCATAAATGATAACATTAAAGAAAAAAAATTTAGAGTAAACATAAGAGTAAATCACATATAATGTTCCTGGAACATTTACCTCTCCTATCCAATCGATTGCCAGGCACAGTATGCATATTGCCAGTTTTAAGGTAGAGAAGAAGTCCAGCCTCCGGATCCATCCTTCGTTCCTGGCTCAAAAGTGTATATAGTATAACCTGAAAACATATTTGTACAATATATTCAAATGTATTTTCTATGTAGTACACACCAGTTATGGGAATGCAGTGATAAGAACATACATTACAACTGCCATAATGGTCCAGACCAAAGGTCCATCTAGCCCAATATCCTGTCTGCAAGACAGCTGTTTTGGAGAAGTATAAGAAACAGGATATGCATAAAGTGATCCATCCTGTCATAACCTCCCAGTTACCAACAGTAACAAATTTAGCCATGTCCTGAGCCTAAGGTTACATGCCTAACTGATTTGAAGAGCCCCTGGTGGACCCATGCTCCATAAATTTCAGTTAAGCAGCCTTACTATTGCTAGCAAGATCTAAAAGTAAATAAATCTGACTGGGTGCATCTACACGTGCATTTTATTGAAGAGTAGACTAATTAGCTCTGTAACAAAGTGTCAGTCTACACATGCACTGGTATTACAGCACAGTAAATTAACTCCGGTGTAAGATAGTACTGCTGGGGACAGTATTATTTCACAACAAAGTCATTAAGTATGATTAAATGCACGCGTGGATTGTAAATGCCAGGCGCAAATTGCATCGTCAGTTCAGCCAGCCGGGAGACTGACCCCTGGCTCCTGCCAGCCCCTCTGCCACCACCTGGAGTCAACCCCCTGGGCCCCTTGCCGACCTGGGACTGCTTTACCCCAGCTCAAATTGCTGCAGTCCTGAGCACACTTGTAGACACTGCACCTAGGAGCAGCTGACTCCAGCTTGAACAGCTCTGGAGTTTATTCCGTCATGTTAATTTCATGTGTAGATGCATCCACTGATACCTTTTAATTTTGAAGCATCTTTCTTAATATGAAAAGTCTCTTCAAATGCAAACGTAATAACCATTTATTTATTTGTTTAAAAAGTAAATATGCATATTCAGTTATCTCTGCCACACTTTCTTTCCCCTCTTCTAGCCCAAAGGTTTCTCTCCCATACCAGGTATACACGTGAAACAGGAAGGAATGACTGTACACTTCACACCTGCTCCAGTCCTGCAGAAATCCCTTACAAGATGCAACACTTCCAAGTTGCATCATCTCTTCTGAAGAGCCTCTCACAAAGGCTCTGGGTGACAAAAGTCTCCACACTATATTCCTGGCCCCATTTGGACCTACTTGGGTATATGTGGTTAACCTAGTAAGCTTCACATTCTCTTCTGTAAGAAGTTCCCTTATGACCCACTGCCCAAATAATTCAAGGAAAAAGGAACAAACAGAATTTCTTATAGAGGTTACCTCCTTTTTTCTCATGGAGGCATGGACTTTTGCACTGAAGTGGCATTTGTAAGCAGTGTCCCACTCCTTAGTTCATTTCATAAGAACAGCCTTGAGTTTATCATACTTCACCCATAATATTAAATGTTTGTGGAACATGTTTATGCACAACAGGATTATCAGATCAAGAGAAAAAATAGAATACTATAATCCATATAAAAACATTTGGTATTTATACCTGACTTCTGTGCTCTATAGAGTTGGATTCCTTGCCAGTTTTAAGTTCCAAAGGCATTATCTTATACTGAGTTCCATAGCTATGATGTATTTTCACACCAACAGTAACATCAAGCTTGCCCTTTAGTCCAAACCTGGGAGACCAGATATTCTCTTCAATATCTAGGACCTGTGTAATTTCAATATTATAAGATAAATCCTTTTTTCCATCACTTGATCTAAAAGGAAAGCATAATACATAAAAAGTAAGCTAATCAGCATTTGAAAAGTTGGGAAAACTACTTTAAAAAAGGTAAGACACTGCATTTCTCTTAACAGACATATCAGAGGGACAAAAACATAAATCTAACCAGGGAATTCTTATTAATGGTAAAAATATTTAAGCAACTGAAACTGACCACTAGTTTAAGAGGGTTAACATATTAAGACGCACTCCAGCTACCCTTCCTCATCTCGTAAGGCTGTATTTAACTGTACGCTGGGTGTGTCTATGTGTTCATTAATGCGCATTTGCTACTGCGCAGCAGCAAAAGCAAGCTTTTTTTTTGTGATGCTTAACGTGTAGTAGATTAGCTCTGCTACTCATTAGCATGGTTTTTGCCGTGACACACTAATGCGCAGTATAACAGTGCACTACACATTAAGGCATCTCGTGTACACGCGCCTGCTGGCATATAGAAAGTTCTTCCAACCTAGAGATTAGAATTCTTTTAAAAACAACCAGATCTGAATTTTCAAAGTGCAAAAAAGGCACAATGTAACTGGGACAAATAATGTCCCAGTTACCAACTAAGGTTACATGCCTAACTGATTTTAAGAGCCCCAATGGACCCATCCTCCATAAGTTTCAGTTAAGCAGCCTTACTATTCTCAATGTTTTAACAAAGATTTCTAAAAGGAATTTAAGCACCGAAATATTTACTTTCCTTAAAGTTTCACATTATTACAGAAAAACAGAGCTGGTAGAGACCTCACAAATCATCTAGTCTAATCCCCTGCTCAAGGCAGAATCACCCCTATCAAAACCATCCTAGACAAACATATTTCTAATAGAGTCTTAAAATTGAATGAACAACCCTGTTGCACAACTACCAGACACAATGCCCCAAAACACCAAGAGCACCTGAGGTTGCCACAGGTAAAGCAAGGGACAAGGACACTATCAATGTCCTGCTGCTTCAAGGACAGGAAGTTGTTCGTTAAAATACACTTGAGAGATCCAAGGAAGAAGGCCATGCCCCCAGCCAGACAGGAAAACAAAAACCTTAACATGCCATGGGGTAAAATTCCTTCCTGATCCCAAAGGTACCAATTGGTCTGACTCTGAGCAGAAGAGCAGGATCTTCTAGGTTTGTATTCCAGCAGGAGCATCCGTACACCCCAGTTAAAATCCCCAACCTCAATTGCAGCCAATACACAATGCTTCGAAGAAAGACTTAAAAAAAAGCAAAATTTCTGGAAAAGCAAACATTAGCAAACACCTCACATCTGTAGCTACAGGAAAAGAAAATTTCCTTCCCAGCCCCCTGTGACAACCAGCCACATCATACCTGGAGAGCCAGAAACTCCTCTTTCTGTTATCCTATTCTTCTCCCTGCTTCCCTCCCCTATAAATTTGTCTCAACTCCTCTTTTTTTTTTTTTTTTTTTTTTTAAACCAAGCTGGTTGTGGAGCTCTGCCTCATTCTCCTGCTGGTCCTCTCCAAGTTCCACCTACTTGAGCTGGAGTTCTTTAGTGTCATGGTGAATTCCTGCAATTACCATGTTCTGCTTGTTTGCTCTGTTAAATACACACACAGTTTTTGTGCTATGGGAGGGAATAGAAAGCTAACCATTACATGAAAGTAAGCAAGGAAACATGTTCAGCAAGAAAGAAAAACCTTGCAACAAAGTATAAAAGCTAGATCAATACACACTAGTATACACACACACAATATTTTTGTAGTTTAGTCAGTAGATCAAATACTCTAGTTCTTCCTATATAAAAATGTCTGAACAGAACACTCATTACTTGGTTGAGAACCTCTTTTAGACTCTAGGTATCCCTCAGAAAATGACAGGTCTTATTTTTCCACTTGTTTTCTGACTGCAGAAAACTAGAGTATTTTTTCTGTTGTACAGAACTCAGAAAAACCATAGTAGGTCAGAACACTTTTTAATACTATGAATTCCTATTTGAAATCTCTAAATCATATTTGCAAAACCTAACAGTACTAACATTGTGTGGCACCTCACAACACCCTTGAAAGAATCTCAAGGTACCCCAGAGAAGAATCTAAACCCAAAAGTTCTATAAAAGCTATTTTCCATCACCTATAACCCTACTTCTCAACCAGTGAAAATGGTACCACACAACTTAGTGGGGGCAACTACACGTGAACTTTAGCATAGAGCTAATTAGTCAACTCAGCAGTAAGGTGTCACTGTCTATACGTGCAGTGCTATTAGACTCAAGTAAACTGATTAACTCCACCATAAGATAGTACTGCCCAACACAAGTACTATCCTACAGAGGAGTTATTTACTCTGCCGCAATGCATGTGTAGATGGTGACCGGGGCTGGTTGAGGCATGAGAGTGCTACAGTGCAGGGCAGCCAGCCTGCCTGCCAGCTACCTCTGCACTGTAGCACCCTTCTGCCCCTGCCCCTCTGTAACACACTGAACCAGGGTGCAGCAGCTCTGGGCTGGCAGGCTGACCCCCTGAGCCCTCTGCCAGCCAGGGCCATGCTGCCCTGGCTCAACATGCTGCAGTCCCAGGAGCATGTGTAAACACTGCACCGGGGATCAAGAAATTCTGGCACCGAGTGCTTCAAAGTTTATTCAGGTGTGCTAACTGGATATATAGATGCACCCAGCATGTACTAAGCAGTTCTTCACCTAATATGGCTCATATTCTAGCCAATGAGGTCCTCAGTGAGTCTTGTATCACTAAGTGCAATCTTGTACAAATCAAGGATGAAGCTTTCTGGATTTTAAAATTAAACTAAAATAAAGCTATATGGAGACACCATTTTAAGTAATTTTACTAGTGAACAATTTGTGAGATCAAAACAAAAAAGTTTATTTACATGTACTAATTTCTTACAGTTTCAGCTGCATTTTACTTTGATTATCTTGACTAGGCTTGCACATGTAATCTTCTGCCCACTTAGAAAATGATGGAAAATAGCCCTCTATCTCTTGCATTATTTCCTCTTGTTTCAGATTTAAGTGGTACCTGCAGAACAAAAGGATACATTAAGTACCAAGTACAAAATAAGAATGGAGAGTGTGTGAAGGATAGTAAGACTCACAATTATGTTTTCCTTTTGCTTCCAGTACTTACAAGACTATATGCAGTCTTACAAATTTTAAATTCCTGCACTGTGAGATTAAATCTGCATATAAAACTTAAGCAAATGTTTAAATCTTTGCAAAACCGGGCCTTTATCTCTTCTTTGGAATTTAATTATAATCTAGTGTAAGAATTATTAAAAGGCTACTCTGAAAAAACATGGATGACATTTATACATAAATGCGATATGTCTTGCCTACCACACAACCCAAGATGCACACCTTGTTTTGGGATCCAGAATTGAGGAAAAAATATTTTTCCAGTCATTCCTGAATCCTGACTGTAGGTGATCCTGATTATTGGCAAAAAGAGTTTTAGCCCTGGAAGCCACTGCCAAATTGACAGCAGATTAGCAATGGATTCTGGCCACTGAGCAGCCACAGTTGGCCACTGCTTTTGCCTTTAGACCAACACAGCTACAACCTATATCCTTGAAACATGGAAGATATCATAATTAGCCATTTTGAAATGAAAACTTCATAATTTTACAAAAAGAATGCAAAATCCAACAACCTGAGACCTGGATGCAAACACCCCTACTCCAGCCTTTTGTTCAAGCCAAATTTGTGTACTTGAAGAGCAACTTCACCATAACAAAACTTCCTTAACCAAGGAGAACCATTTCATCATCAGTCCTCTGGCACAATATGAAACAGCTTAACAAGAAAGAAGCAAAATTCAACTTCCTGCTTGCTACCAGACACCTCTGAGGTAAATAGACTGCTACAACTTTTATCCAAGCCTAATTTACATAAAATTAAACTTTCCACCCAGGAGAACTTATACCAACCTCCAGTTCTCCTGTTCAATATTAAGTTTCATTTCTACCTGGAAGAAATTTAAAATCTTTCCATTTTCCTTTGCCCGAGGAAGGGCGCGTGAACCCGAAAGCTTGCAAATAAAGAATTTTTTTTTGCAACTATCTATTTGTTCTAATAAAAGATAATCGCCTCTATCACAAGATTTCTGATTCCAATACTACAGAGTGCATTCTCGTCCTCCCTCTCTGCAGCCAGAGAGAGAAACAGAGCTGCGGCAACTATTACAGTACAGAAATCTGCTTCCCACCTTCAAATATGCACCCCAAGTTCGGACGGCTGGTTTTGGGGAAAAAGGTTTGTGGCATAGAAGTAAATATGGTACTTCTGTGATCTTAAATATTCTGCTAAATATTACATTGAAGTAGTGGCACTTTACCAACTCAGAGCACAAAAATCGTAATTTTCATTCTCGTTGAGGTCAAGTATAACTGTCCTAAAGCAGGGATGGGCAATTATTTCAGCTGGAGGGACGCTTACCAAGTTTTGGCAAGCTGTTGAGGGCCACATAGGTAGCCTCCAGTTGCCATTTGGGGACTGGAAGTCCCACCCTCAATGACCTTTGCCACCAGAAGTCCCTCCCCTTGCCCCAGAAGTACGCCTTTCAGCAAGGGAGTTTGCCATCTTGAAACCAGAAGAATACCAAATTATATTCTAAAAATCAAACATCTACTACAACATTCATTAATTTGATTTAAAAAAATATTTTTGTCCTGGTTTACATGTGTTTGCATTTTATACATAGAGGTGATTGCATAATAGTGTAAAATGAAGTCTTATTCTTGTATATTGGGGGGGGGGAAAATGAGGGGCATGTGTGTGTGTGTGGATATGTGAGGTGTGGGGAAGTATGGGGTTTGTGGGGGTCAGGTGACTGGGGAGGGTTGTGGCATGTGTGGAGGGGAGGATGGCTAGGGTGTGGGTACATGTGTGGTGAGGTGTGAGACTTGCCCTATAAACACACACACACACACACACACACACACACACACACACACACACACCCCCCCCCCCCAACTGCCCATAGCCCCCTGCCACCAGCAGCAGCAGTAGGAGGCCATGAGGCCTTAGGGTGCTCATGGCCCATGACAAGTGGAGCCCCTGCCAGCCCAGGTTCTGCACTCCTGCTGCTCCTGGCCCTGGGGCACCAGCACAAGCCCCATGCTCCCGCCTGCCCACTGCCACCTCCCCCTCCTGTCTGTCACTGCTGCCCTTCTCTTGCTGCCTCCCTACCTTCCCATCCGCTACCCCTCCACCCCTTGGCACCCACCACTCTATCACCACGCGGTTCCCAGCTGCATGGCTGGAACCGCAGGATGCAGCAGGAGCCAGCCTGGCCTGGCCAGCACAGAGCCAGCCAAGAATCACGGGGGCGAGGCCAGGCCAGCTCCTGCTGCATCCTGCAATCCCAGAAATGCAGCCAGGAACTACGTAGTGCTGGGGTGGCTGACTGGCAGGCAGTGGGGTGGAAAGAAGCAGTAGCAGTGGGTGGAAAAGTGGTGAAATGGCAGTGGCAGCAGCAGCAAGCAGAGGGGAAACTGGCAGCGGGCAGGCAGGTAGGAACACAGCAACAGCTAGGCAGGAGCATGGGGCCTGCACTGGTGCTCCAGAGCCAGGGCCAGAGGGGGCCCAAGGCACGGCAGCAGGAGCATGGGGTCCAGGCTGGCAGGGGCTCTATAGACCTAGGCGAGCTCCCTGCTCTGTGACGGCACAGCCCAGCCTTGCTCCATAGAGCTCTGCCAGCCAGGGCCCTCTGCTCCTGCCGCCCCACCCTGGAACCTCATCAGCCCTGGCCCCATGGCACTGGCACAGTCCCTGCATTCCTGCCCAGCTGTTGATGTGCTCCCACTGGCTTGCTGCCACTCCCCGCCACCTAGTGCCATTGCCCCTTTCCCACCCGCCACTTCTTCGCACCTTCCCACCTGGCCAGCCACTCTGGAATCATGTGGTTCACCTATTCCATCACTGGGACCGCAGGACCCAGCCCAGCCCCAAGGACTGGGGCAACTGCCAGCTGTCCTCCACTCCCCTGCCATTCTTAGCATTCTCAGACAGAGGGAGGCAAGGAGTAGCCCCAGGGTCACAAAGCCAGAAGCCTCTGCTAGGCACAGGCTTCCAGGTGGGGGCTAGGGGTGGGGCATGGCCAGACAGGGGGCCTTGCTGCTGCAGCTACTAGGTCCTGCTGCCAGCTCCTTCTGGACCCTGCTGGTGCCTTGTCATCTTGGACAGACAGCCAGGGGCAGATAATAATTAATATTCTAAATTTTTTAGGGTCCCCACAGGCCAGATCTGGCCTGCAGGCCATATTTTGCCTGCCCCATCCTAAAGAATGTCAATGTAATTTCTAATATAACAAAACCCTAGTTTCATTATACTATCATTCAGACTAGAAGTTCAGTGCATTTCTGAAAATCTTTTTTCAGCTGTACCAAAAATTTCACTAGCAAAAGAAGACCTAAAAAAAATCTTGCCCACTAAAGCTATATGGCTACTTTCTATTCCCGTTACCTATGATTCTTGCAGTTTTAACTGCAATACTACTATTTCATAGCATGAAGGGGATGGCAGGGGGAGATTTCAAGGAAGTTATATGTATACATTCATATCGAGACGTTTTCAATTGATAGTGTGAACAACAAGCCTTCATAGACACCTTAGAAGAAAAGGAAAAAATGAAACAAAAAATAATTTAATTCATTTTCTCCTATCTTGGTGTTCCAAGATTTGCAGGATGAAAACCAAACCTATCAACCTCTTACCAAGAGGAGGTGGTGTTGAACTAAAGCAACAGAGCCAGGTTGCCTGTCAGATGGCCTATCTGATGTCTACCACAAAAGAAAGAAAGAAGTGGAAGAAGGATCCTGCTCAGTATGCCTAAATCTCATCCTCGTTTGTGATCAAAGGCCACTCATGCCCGAGCAGGAAGTAATAAGAATACAATATTATAATATTTCATGTCTAGAATGCAATTTTTGGAATTGTCTTATATTTGTGTGCATGTCCCCAGTACTGCAGCAGGGTAAGCAGTGGAAAGTAAAGTGGCCTGAGCCCTGCCCTTTGCCACCTGTCCCCCCCCCCCCCACTTGACCCTTCTGCTGTGCCCTACCACTGTGCTTGTATGCCCTGCTGCCTGCCCCCCACACTTGCACCACTCCCCCTGCTTCCATCCTACTGCCTGTGTCCCTGCCACTTGCCCTCCACTCTGTGCCTGCACCCCCTGGCACTTGCCTCCAGCCCTGCTGCTCCCCATCCTGCCCACACTGCTAGTTGCATTCCTGTCACAGCTCTGGCTCCAGCTGGGGTCCCGCTCCAGCCAGGGTTGCTTCTGGTCCCAGGCTACCCATGCAGCAGCTGTTGTGGCAACAGCAGCTTCAGCCTCAGCTCCTAACTAGAGAAGGAATGCAAAACTACAAAAGCCCTGCTACTTTGTCAGTTAACACCTCTGGTTGCTTTCTAGGGATAATGTATTCGTTCATGTTAAAGCTCATCTTTGCACAACTATCACAAACATCTAACATCCCAGAAACAAACATGCTCGCCTTGCCTGGCTAATTTTGCAAGACAATTTAGCTACTGAACTCAAATACTTCTAGATATGGAAGTTGTGTCTTTCTGTGCAATATTCTTTGAACAGTAAACTTTCCCCTGAACACTTGAAATTTTTGAAAGAGTTATATTGCAGAGACATTTAATTTGGTGCACAACTACATTATTGCTCTCCATCCTCCAAGTCTAACCACAATTCTACTTACAATTCTTTTAGATATTTTGGTCCATAGACAATTTTGAAGGCTAGTTCTTGTACTTTTTCTGCTGCCAAATTATTAGTTATTGCTTGCTGGAAAATCTCATGAAGGACTGTGCCAACCAGCATTTGACGTGAACCAGACTCACAACTCTACAATATAAAAATCATACAGAGGTAAGTTTTAGTAAGATGTACATACAAAATAACTCTATGCCCTAATGCAATTAGGTGACAACCCTAATTATAAATTTGCTATCAGAGTGAGTGAATGATGACTGATAATTCATGGAATACACACACACACACACACACACACACACACACTTCCACTTCTACCATTAATATCCAATTTGATCAATACAAATGGCCAGTATCATACAAGGAAAAAGTTTATTAAAAAAAGTCCCAGGTGGCCTTTCAGCTTAACCGGATGACATAGAAGACTGCTTTAGACAGGAAAAAATAAGAGAGTTTTGTGTACTAGTTTACACCTTTTCCCAAAGGCCACCTGTCTGGACTGGGTAGAAAAAGTATATTGCAGTCTAGAAGTCTGTTTTAGACTTGTTTTGGCCACAAGATCTTTGGGGCAGATAGTTTGTTTCCACAGGGTTAAGCCTGCTAAGAAAGGTCTTAGTTCTCAAAACCTCTGCACACCAACCAATATTAAAAATGTATACAAGGAAAATAAACTATATAAAAATGTAGAGTCAAGCCTTACCGTTTGTTTTCAAAACACCTTTATGAGATTAGGCATATTATCACCATTTTTCATATAGGAAAAATGGAAATACGAAGATCAAGATCAAAGGAATCCACTAGTTTTGGTGGCTAGCCTTAATTCTGTCATTTCCTAGTATGACCATGTGAGACTGATTATTCTTAGCACACTATTCTTTATGTCATTTTTTAATGTTTTGCTTTGTAGTTTAGTTTGCTTAAAAACAAACAAACAAAGGCAATATCATGGTAAGGTTGTCAATTTAACAATATCACCATCAGCAAGATTAGACTCTTTAGATCCACTACACAGGCCTCTGCTGATGAGTGTAATGATGAACCAAAGTAGGAATAAGTTTTGGTCCTCTAGGATAAATACTTCAGATGGGACACTGAGCCACAGATAACTGCTCATATGATCCTAGGACTGGGTTAAAAAGGAAAGGCCAGCAACACTGGGTTGCATTCTCCACTTAGGAAAGAAGTGTTTAGGTCAGATCCTTCTACCATTTCCCCTCAAAATCCGACTTCTTACCTTTCCCAAGGCTCCTTGTCTCAGTCATGTCTTCCTCATTTAGCCAGCTCATTTAGCTACTCCTGAAGTTTGTTATAACCTCTACCCCTCTGCCTCAGTAGCTCCCTCATTCCTCTCTCCAACCATCCAACTCTTAGTTTCAGCCTCACCCAGCTCACCACTACTTGTAAGACTGTCTTTTGGGTCCCTGGCAGTTGAAACAGGCCGCTTCTTCTACCAGACTAGGCAACAAGAGCTTTGAAACTGCAGTTTCCCTTTTCCAGTTCTAGAGGGAGCCCTCACTTGCAGGACCCCAGAGTAGACAAACGCTTGGAAATTCCTGCTCGGGTCCGTGCTGAAGCATGCAAGTAACTTCGCAGAGAAGTTCTAGGAGTCTCTACTGAACATGTGGATAGTAATTTTCAAAAGCTTATAAACTTTGTCATTTTTTTTTGGATTTTCACAGGGACAAGAAAAAGAACATCTATGTTACACACTCCATACCTCTACCAAATTTAAAATCATTTATCTTAAGCATCAGGTTGGCAGATTTATTTATATTTTTTTAGTACTGGCACTACCTATTCTCTGTCTCTCAACCTCCCTCCCTTATTTTCAAGAACAGATTATTCACTCTGGCTGACATTTTAGCAAAGACTTCAACCTGAGGCAAACACCCAGCAGTATAACATTTTATGCCAAATGGTTAAAGTTTGGCAGAGTTATATATCTGAAAATAGGACCTTATAATGGAAAGTGTCAAGTCTTACTACTGGACAACAGCCATCTCACCCAAAAGTGAGAAATTTGGAATGCGACAAATTATTTTTCAGAAACATTTTCTAGTCCGTGATTTTAACACTTACCCTGAACTTCTCGCTCAGCACTGCTTTTCTCATACATCGAATGCTATTTGATACCGTGGTGCCAGAAATCAGCAAGTCTGGGTATAGTATTAAGTATCCAGACTCTCCATTTATTATCCAAGAACCAGAGTTGCATGCTCCTTCTAAATGAATAATATCTCCTGGAAGTACTGGAACAGAATTCCTAAAAGGCAGTAACTATAATAACTATGTGTAAGACACAAAAACACTACGAAGAGCATATATTCCAAGATCAAAACAAACTCGCTGTCACAGGTGGCAAGAGAAAACAGAGGGAGCAACAGTCCCTCCCATCTTTTATGGTTACATAAAAGGGCAAAGGACACATGCATACCTCCAATAGACAGTAGCAGCTAAAGAGGCTCTGGTCTTGTGGCCCTGGTGCATATGCATACTTAGGCTGAAAAATACATAAATAACTAATTTTCCCACTTCTGCTTTCAGTGGAACTAAGTTAACATAGTTGAATTACCCAATTCATATAGATTCATAGATTGTAAGGCCGGAAGGGACCTCGGAAGATTGGATTGAGCCCCCTGCACCAAGCAGGAAAGATAACTGGGGGTCAGGTGACCCCAGCATGGTGACTGTCTCTTCTCTTCTTGAAGATTTCCGGGTAGGTGATTGCACCACCTCTAGAGGAAACTTATTCCACAGTCTGAACACCCTGACTGTGAAGTTTTTCCTAACATTGAGCCTGAATCGATCTTCCAGGAGTTCATGGCCATTACTCCTGGTTTTCCCCTCGGGTGCCCTGGTGAACAGTTGTGCATGGAGCCCCTGATGTACTCCCCTAGTGTAGCAGTAAGCTATCAGGTCCCTTCCCTTCTCAGCCTTCTTTTCCTCAGGCTGAGAAGTCCCAGATCCCTCAGCTTTTCCTTGTATGGCTTGCCATGTAAGACTCTGATCATATGGGTGGCACTTCTTTGGACTCTCTCAAGCTTGTCCGCATCCTCGTTAAAGTGTGGTGCCCAGAAATGGATGCAGTACTCCAGGTGCAGTCTCGCCAGTGCTGAGTAGAGCAGAAGAATCACCTCCTTGATTTTTCTGAAGATGCATCGATTGATGCATACTACAATATTATTTGCCCTACTGGGTACAGCATTGCACTGCTGGCTCATGTTCATACTGTGGTCTATTATTATCCCCAGATTCATGGTACTAGTTAGTTTGGTGCCGCCAAGCCTGTAGGTACGTTGGGAGTTGCTCATACCAAGGTGGAGCACTTTACATTTCTTGACATTGGACTTCATCAGATTCCAATCCACACAACTTGCTAGCCTGTCTAGGTCCGCCTGTTTCTGTAGTCGATCTTCAAGCATGACCACTCTCCCCTATAACTTGATGTCATCCATGAACTTGGCCAGTGAGCTGTTCACCCCCACATCCAAATCGTTAAAGAAGTTGAAAGGACTGGACCGAGCACCAACCCCTCGGAACCCCACTGCCCACTTCTCGCCAGGATGACACAGATCCATTCACTATGACTCTCTGGGTTCTATCCTGCAGCCAGTTTCTCACCCACCTGACTGTCTCAGAGTTAAGCCCACAATCTTCCAATTTTCTCGTGAGGACATTGTGGGATACTAGATCAAAGGCCTTTTGGAAGTCAAGGTATACAGCAAGGGTCAGCAACCTCCCACACATGTGCCAAGCATGGCACGCGAGGCCATTTTGCTCAGTACGCCAAGGCCAGCCCTGGCTCTGGGTAGCTGCTGCCAGCAACAGAGCCCAGGCTGCTCCCAGCAGGGCATGCAGTGTCCCAGCTGCCTGCTGGGAGCAGCCTGGGCTCCTGCCTGGCAGCAGCTGCCCAGAGTTGGGGCCGGCAGGCTCCAAACAGTTGTGCCAGCTTAAGCACCTCAGAGCAGATGGGGGAGGGGGCCTGAGGCAGCGCAACCCCAGTCTCTTCCCCCCCGCTCCTGGCACAGAGCTGGTGACTGGGCTCTGGAGCCCAGCACAGCTGTTTGTAGCCAGCCTGGGCTTTGGGCAGCTGCAGCAAGCAGGCTGCAAACAGCTGCACTGGGCTCCAGAGCCCAGACGCCAATTCTGTGCTGGGAGCGGGGGAAGAGACGAGAGTTGCACTGCTTCAGGTCCCTCCCCCACCGCCTGCTCCAATGTGTGGGTGCACACGCCGGTATGGAATTGATGCCTGGGGCTCTGGAGCCCAGCGTAGCTGCTTGGAGCCTCCCAGCTGCAGCCAGCCCAAGCTCTGGGCAGCTGCTGCCAGCAGGCAGCTGGAAGACTGCAAGTCCTGCTGGGATCACCCTGGGCTCCAGCAGCTACCTAGAGCCAGGGTAGCTGCTGATAGCCACAGAGCCCAGGCTGGGGGGCTGGGAGCACAAGCAGGGCTGGGGGGTAGGGGGCATAAGCAGGGCATCCTGCCATGTACCCCCTGCCCTCATTTTGTTTCTCTGGCAGGCCGGCACTCCGGCATCTTCCAAGGTAGGTATTGTGGTGTTTTTCAATGCTCCGGCCAAAAATCGTATACCAGGGTAGGCAACAATGTCAACCTATAATACCCATTTCTTTGTATATTTATCAATTAAGCTAGAGGCCTAAAGAGTAAGCCATATGAAGAAAGCCCAACAGATACGGGACTGTTAAACCTAGAAAAGAGAAGATTCCAGAAGGATTTGATGGAAGCTTATAAATATATCATGGGAGAGCATCAGGGGCTAAGTGAACAACTATTCACCACAGCACCCCAGGGGAAAACCAGGAGCAATGATAGTAAACTCCTAGAAGGTTTCAGACTGAATATAAGGAAAAACTTCTTCACGGTTCATGTGACCAGACTGGAACAGACTCCCAGCAGGGGTGGTGCAGGCACCTACCCTGGAGATCTTCCAAACGAGACGGGATGCACACTTTACTAGCGTTATTTTGACCCCAGCAGTCTTTCCAGCCCAGAGCAGGGGGGGCTTCACCCGATGATCTCACGAGGTCCCTTCCAGCCCTAAACTTCTGTAAATCTGTGTTCCCAAAATAATGCTAACTGCTCAAGTCAGCATAGTGAACACAGAGCCACATGATTCAAGTTTCACTATTTTAACTATTTATTCGTATTATTTTACCACGACTAAACTATGTGAAAAATGTAAGGTAACAATACAGTTTATTCTAGATACTAACTGCTCTCAATTAGATATTAACAAACAAGACCAGCATGGCAGTAATGCCATATTAGATTAATTGCGTTCAGTTTGCACTTTTAAGATAATGAAAATGAGCATATAAAGAATTTACTTAATAAACCAAAATATTCTCATTACAAAAAATGTTTATATCTACATATCAATTACCAGTCATTCCTCAGAATACATAGTTCTGTATCCTCAGGTGATTGAGATGCTGCAATTGTCAGATGCATTTCAGGATCTTCTCCCTTTTTCTGTACTACATTCACTCTTAACACACGGTATCTGTTGTTCAAACATTTAACGAGTACTGTATCAGTGAAGTCAACTGTTTTCTTCTGAAAACTGAAATGAAAGTGATGTTAATAGAACCACTGTTTAGAAAGGCCATAGTCATTGTTTAGATAAGACTAAGGTAGCCTTCCAATGCCATTCCTCCTGTAACTACCTCCCTGGCAAAAAAAAAAAAAAGCCTTGTTCAGTTACACGTGCCAAAATTCACCCCAAGGTAGGTCTCTTTCAGAAAATTTGGTTTTTTGGGGGGTTTTTTAAGGCAATGTGGCTCATACATCTACAGTGGCTTAGTTTGGGGAAAAAAAAAAGGCTTTACTTTAAACTCGCGCGCTCCCACGGCGAGCCCAGCGCATGCTCAGAAGAGGCAGCGCGTTAGTCGGACCCGACTCACCCAAGTTCTGTACAGATCGGGTGCGTTAGTGGGGGCTTCTAGGGACTGAATCAGCTATTACAAGTGCCAGGAAAGCCCCGCCGAAGACCAGCTCTATACAAACAGCAGAGCCGGGTCGTACTAAGGCGCCGCTTCCCGCTCCCGATTCCAACCGCCCCCGCCCCCCGGCGGCACCTCTCCGGCGGCACCGGCTCTTCGCGGGCACCGCTCCCCGGCCGCTCGTCCCGCGACGGCTCCATAGCGCTGGCGGAAGCTGAGAAACCCAGTCGCGCCGGGGGCAGCGGCAGTATCGCAAGGTCTGGCTTCCCGCTGCTGCCGCCAAGACCACTCCCGCTAGTAGCGGCGCAGGCGCACTAGCGTGGGGCTGGTGCGGCTCGAGGGAAGGCCCCGCCCCCGAGGGCGCTCAGCCAATGGCCGTTTTGGCGCCGCGCGGCTGGGAGCGCGGGAGCGCGGATGCCTCAGAGCCCGGGGCTGTGGGTGGGGTAGCGACCCGGCGGGGGGAAGGGTCCTGCTTTACACCGTGGCGCTTCCACACATTCACCGGCCTGGCAACCAGTCCCAGCCCCGCCGCGTGCCCGGGGCCGCCGTCGACTGGCAGAGCGGGGCGGGCAGACGCGCTCCTCCAGACCCCGACCCCCTGGCTCCGCGCGGGGGCACTCGCCCGGCCCTTCTCTACTGCTCATCAGTTTCATTTAGAGGAAGGGAGCGGGAAGGTAAAACGTGGAAATGCGGGGCAGGAGGCGCCGCACATACACGAGGCGGCAGGACAGCAAAGCAGAGCGGTGGGACTAGCTCTGGCACAGGTGTATCTGTGGGGAGCAGGACTTGGTACAGGGGTACTCTGGGCACACCGGAGTTTGGCACAGAGCTGGTCGAGGCCATCAGGAGCCAAGCTCTGGCGAGTCTGGACCAGCGCTGCACCATGGGGGCAAGGGCCAAGCTCTGGAAAGCCACAGACCCCCTGCCAGTTTTCTTCACTAGGAACTTTTAGCAGTCTCCATCTGCTATTACAAAGTATCACGAAACATAACCGTGATGGTGGCACTTAGGATTCCTCTTTATACCCTCTTATAGTCTCCCAAAAAACTATAGGTACCCCGACTTTCCCGCCTGTCATGTCTTGGATGTTGTATGTTCTAATTTCTGATGTCACTAGCCAGGAGAGTTATTATATATAGTTCAGGTTTTTTTGTTTGTTGGTTTGGGGGGGGTTGTGCCTTTATTAGGGGTCCCGGTATTATAGAGGAATACCTTGCTCACCTTCTCAACTATTCACACGCAGTCACCGATATATATATATTCACAGTCTGATTCAGATTAACGCTTGTCTTTATTTTTATCTTTTATCACTCTATACAAACTTTCTTTACTTTTAGGCAGAAGTTGTCCATTTATATCCTTTTCCTTTTTTTCTTTAGCCTTATCAATCATAACAACTTTGTAATTCTATCTATATAATGTTCTTATGTAACTGCTGTCAATTTGGTTGGACTGAACTTAGTATTAGAAAACAAAGTCTCTTTCTCTCTTGTTCGTCTGTTTATCTTTTTTGGACGGGCTTTTATCTTCAAACCCCACCATATACTTTCTCTTTATTTTGTTGCTATAAGTGTGTACCTTTTATCTTGTGTGTGCCTGAAGTCTTGAATCCTCATGACAGACGATCAGATGCCATCTCCAAGCTTGACAGAGTAGGTCAAGTCACTCTCCACTTTTCTTTGTTTACTTTCCAGGGCAGTAGCCAGACCTGTCCCGCGGGTTGTAGTTTGTCTCCTCGGGGATCCGCCCCTCTTCCTCGGAGCTCTGCTCTCTCCAGCATCGTGAGAAGTCTTGAGGTAAGTCTCTTATCCCCTGGGGATCCTCTTTCTCTCTCTTTTTCTTTTGAAACTCCCATCTCCTCCCTCTTTTCCACTCTCAGAGCTTCCATCCTATTGTGGTAATGGCTCCGGAAGCGGCATTCTCCGGCTCTTTTTGCCGCGTCGGTGTTAATATTTCACAATAACCCTAAAAAGTAGCTCTAGAATAGAAATCAAAACTCCTTTGTCTCTTGAGTGCCTGCCCTGAACCCCACTGCACACCACGTGAACCCTTAAATTGTGCCCCTTCCACACTGTCAACAGTCACCACTGGGCCAGTAAAAGCTATCACCAAAAATATGGCTTTTCATTCTTAAGTTTTTACAGGCAACTCAGTGTGAGGTGAAAGATCACGTTACAGCAAAATGGACAATTGGGGAAGTGTTAAAACTATTAACTATAATGCATTAATGCACTACATGAACCTCAGGGTTAGGGTACATCAGAATCAAGCAGTCAGAACCTAAGAAATGCTACAATTACATGTGACATTTTTTGCCTCCTTTTGCATAAGCACTATTACCTCATCTTTGGTTAAATAGGTTTCTTGGGGGTTTGTTTGGTTTTTTTAAGGATAAGTTCCTCAGTTCAGTCGCTTAGAATTTGGGCCTGTTCTCCTCTGGACAGTCCCCTGTTGTGAAAACAGACCCAGCTGCCAGGTCCCAAAGACTTTTAAGACCACCAGACCTGCATATAATCCAGCTGATGTTTCTGCTACTGGAGTTCTAGATATTTTCTTTGGTGTGGGACTGCAGTCCAAACATCTTAAATCCCAAAACCTCAAGCCGCCTCACCCTCACACACTACCGCAGAGTTCCACCTAGTTGTGGTTACTCTGCTTTCTAATTTCATCACTTCATGAGCAGCATAGCAGGAAAGCTATAATGCTAGATTGACAATTTCTTAACAACAATCATTTTACTCCTTAAAAGTACTAATTATTGATCTTTGTAAAAGCCTGGAGGTGAGTCCTGCTGCTGGGTGGGCCGGACAGTAAGGCACATGGCACCGCACCGCTTTCAGAGGCAGCAAGGGACAGGCAGAATACAGCTGCAGCCTGCCTGTGCCCCATGCAAAGATCAAGGGGCCACATGCCCCCCTACCCCTTGACTGCCCAGCGCCATGCCTTTATAAGAGCTGCCAGGCTCTTCCTGGGGATGATGTGAGGCAGGTGCAGGGATCCCATGGGCTCTGTCTCCTCTGGCCCAGCGGTGCAGCCAAAGCAGGCCCTATTCCAGGTCCCCCCAGGCAGTGCAGAGCCAGGGCCAGTGCAGGGAGGCAGCCAGGGCTGGTGCGGGGCTGAGGGGTGGCAAATTTGCAGGGGCCACCAGCACCGGGCAATGACCCTGGGCACAAGGGTAGGGATGGATACAGCAGGCCCTGGCCCCAATCTCAGGCCCGGCTCTGCTCCAATCCCTGCCTGGTCGCAACCCCATTCCCTGCCCTCCATGGCCCTTTCCCCACAGACTTTCCTGTTGGGGGTGGGGAGTGTGCACATGAGTGCTCAGCCCCCCCAAATTTTTTTTCTCCCTCTGCCTGTGGGTAGCAGTGCAGAGGAGTCTCGGGTCAGCCTGGGCAAGGACTCTGGGTGGCTGCAGCAAGAAGAGCCTGGCACCAGTGAGGGGCCGCTTTTCCTTTGTGCTGAGCAGCAGCTTCTGCTTAGCTGCTGCTCAGAGTGGGCAGGTGAGTTCGGAGCAGGCACAGGGCGGGCTAGGGTCAGATCTGTTCATATGGGTTTCAGTTAGTCTGCTCCAGCCGGGGCGAATCTGGAGCAGGCGTCGGTAAACCTAGGGTCGGAGCTGGGGCTGTGCACTGTTGGTGGTAGCGGGGAGGAGCCACAGGGAGCACGGGCTCTGGGCTGTTGGGTGGGAGGGGTGCTAACTATTGTTTAACTGTGCAATTAAAATTGAGATTGTGACTTTTTTTTTAATCTCGCAATTAATTGTTTTAATTGTTTGTCAGCCCTAATTTATACTTATCTTATGTACTTGATTTTGGTGGAACAGGCTCCTTGAATCTTTCTTGGTCCCTAGAACAGCTTTGGGACTTAACAAGGTCTGCTAAATAGGCTAGCACCCCACAGAGGTGGGTTAGTAGTTGTGAGACAAAGCTGATGGCCCTAGATTGCTCTCTAATGGCTTTTCAGTGATAGTCATTTCATGAGTATGAAGCACATCTGGACATCATAGTTACCATGCCTTAGACAAATTTACCAAAGATACAAGTTGAACACATACTACCAGATGGAGTTCAGTTTTACCCAGACATTCTGTTATAGCACACAGGCACCTCCTGTACTACCTATAATGTTTCCTGCGCTCTTAGCTTCTCATTCATGTGACCTTTTCCAGTTTGCCAAACAGATATTTTTTATTGACTTATACATGGAATTTGCTATTTAGCTGAAGCTGTAATCTTAACAATAGAGAATAAAAGTTATTTTTCTTAAATCCCCTCTCAGGAAAGATTATGACATGTTTAACGTTGTAGGTTGCTCCAAAATACAGTTTACATAGTGTGAAATGGAATCTTAGTAGAAGTTGCAGGGATACTTTCTCCCTCCCCCTGACCCCATGATTTTTGGGCAAAAGGCCACTGCTTTAAAAAGTTTACTAGTTCTAAGAGCTCTCATTATAATTTAAGTCAAAATAATTTAAAAGAGGTGTGGGAGATCACATTTAGCTCCATTACTTTTACTTCCATGGGGCAAAATGTATGTAAGTAAATTAGCATAATCGGTGATGGCAATCCCTTGATTCAAAGATGACCTTTACCATGGCTTGCTGATGAGTCTTTAGGTGATTTAAGAGTCCAATCCTCAAGCCACACATCTGTCCACTGAAGTTGCAGGTCTTTCCACAGAGAAGAGTAGGGTTTAAGCTGAGATTCCTTTCCTTTTCCTTCCTTCACTCTTTCTTCTCTGCTTTAAGGGCAAGAAACTTTACTTCGAAATAGGCTGCCAGTTGGTTGAGGTGGAGATACCATTGAAGTCAACTGGCAACCAGCTCCTCCAAGTTCTTTAGGTCAGTGAACATTTTCTTGAGGTATGCCTTCAATGTGTCCATAGAGCATTTTCTCTGGCCACCTTGAGCTTTCAGGCTTCAACTAAGCTTGGAGTAGAGTACTTGTTTTGGGAGTCAGGAGTCAAATATCCAGTACAGTGAAGCTGGTGCTTGAGGATCACCAACTCAATACTGGTAACATTGGCTTCAGCAAGGATGCAGCTGTTCGTGCAGAGATCTTACCATTTGATGTGGAGGATTTTCCGGACATATCATTGCTGATACCTCTCCATGCTCTTGAGATAACAGTAGGTCACCCATGTTCCACATCAGTAAAGGAGTAAAGGAGTGTGGAGATGATAACTGCATTGCAGACATGGATCTTGGTGTCTTTCTGGAGACTACAACTAATAAAGACATGCTGCTATCAGTGTAATAGCGGAATTTAGCCTTGCATCTTTCTTAACTATCTGATGAAATGGGAAACACATTAGATCCTAAACCCCAAAATACTTCTCCTCATTGACAGCCATCGGTCTTAGGAGACCATGGAGATTGTGCCTTCGGTGAGTTAAAGGGTACCATCGCAGCTTCTTGAGTGACTGAGGAGTCCAGTGAGCAACAAACAAACCCTTCTGTAATTTGCATATACAAATTCACTTGAGCTTGTGCCAGCATGCCGAGTACCATCTTATTTTACCTGCTTCTGATGACTTCTCTATCTCATCGTTGACCCTAAGCAAGGCTGTCCCTGGGGGGCTGATTGGGGAGACCATCCTGGGCCCCGCACTTTGGGGGGCCCCATGGAGCTGGGTGGAGTGGCCATGGCGAATCTGCCTGCTGCTGCCGCCACCAGCTTCGCATCCAACTGCTTGGCACTCCCCACTTCCCCCACCCCCGAATCCACCGCTAACTTCTTTGTGTCCAGTGTGTATGGGGGCAGGGCCCCGCACAGGCTGATTTGCCCTGGGCCCTGCACCCTGCTTGGGTCATCTCTGTCCATGAGACTGCAGCCCAGTTTCTGAATGACTAACAATTGTTGCATCATTGGCAAAGAGCATTTCACAGACAAGAACTTCGTGTGTTTTCGTTTTTGTTTTGAGTCGAGTGAGGTTAAAGAGTTTCCCACTGGATGTGGTTCAAAGGTATAGTCCTTCTGAAGAGCCACTAAATGTATATTTAGTAGAACAGCAACGAAAATCCCAAAAAGCATCCAAGCTAGGACACAGCCCTGTTTGACACCACACCTGATTTCAAATTCTTCCAAATACGACCTATCAAACTGCACCATTCCACGCATACTGACATGGAAGGACTTGATGATACTCAGGAGCTTAGGAGGGCAGCTAATCTTCTTCTGGATTTGGAACAAACCATTACTGCTGACAAATTCAAAAGCTTTGGTGAGATCAACAAATATTTTGTACAGAGATTTCCTTTGTTCACAGCACTTTTCTTGTAGCTGTCTCAAGGAAAATACCATATCCACCATAGACCTACTGGATTTGAAACCACAAAGAGACTCAGGGTAGACTCTGGCTAGAAGGCTCTGCAGTCTTAGCAGGAAAACTTTGGCAAACAGCTTCCCAATGATGCAAAGTAAGGTAGATACTTACTAAACCTGATGTTTGTGAGTAATGGCTTGTAGCAAGTCTGTTTGTTTTGAAAGGTGACACCTTACTCCAAAGGCCACTGCGTGTTCCTTAAAGAATCCTAAAATGTACCTTATGCTAATCTAAGTCAGCTCCCAGATGCAAAATCTCTAGTCATTTGTAAATGGAACTGCAGATTAGCAATATTTGTGGATTGAACTGTCAGGTATTCATAGGATTGTTGGTTGTAGTCATGCTGGTCTAAAGACATAGGCAGACAAGGTTCTTTGGGTAGATGTGATACCTTTTATTAGATCAACTAGAAAAATTCACAGGTGCACTCCAGCAGAATAGAGAAAAATATTTTTTTCTTTAATTTTAATTTTTACATTTGATAGAATTTAAAACTCCTCCCTCCCTACACCCGTCCCCCCCCATTGTACCTGTACATTTTCCTTACACAACGAGATAGAAAAATGTGTCTTAAATGAAGATCATGGTTGTAAAAATATAATATATAGACTCAGTAGATATACTACCTGAAACTGTATTGAAATACTTTTTTGAAATTCATTAGCATGAGGGAACCAATATCCAGGAACCAATCTCCAAATCACTGTTGTTTGCCATATAAGACTTTTTATTCCATAGAGACCTTTTTCTCTATGATCTTTTTTTACAAAAATTATGTGGACTTCATTTTATATGTATTAGCATACCATCCATCTGTAGGGATTTTATTTTAAGGAGACTCAGAGGGAGAATCAAAACTATGGCCACTATAATACCATCAGAATAGATACTATCTAAAACAGAGAAGATGCTACTCTCTCTCGAAGATACTAGAGAAAAAAATCGAGAAGATACTAACTAGGAAATATCCAGCTGTCAGGTGTTAGCCAAGATAGCAAGACTTATTCTTCCCAGACCAAAATTTATAATCAAAATAAACAGTAAACTATTAAGGAAGGGCAGGATCATGCAGGCAGCACTAGCTGCAAACAAATTCCTGATGGGCTGTCACCTCCAAAAGTTTATGTCTCTTTGAACAAGGTAGTCTGTAAGGTGCCACCCTGAAGAGCCAGCAGAGGATGTCTGATCTAATAAGCAAGCTCCAGATCCAGGTCTTATCCTGTGCCTCTTACTCTTCCCTTGCCAGGAAATGTGACAATTACAGCTAATCTAAGTACTGAATGATCCTGTCCATTTAAAAAATCTTAGCTCTGTGGTGTTCATCTACTAGCCTGTGGAAGTGTGTCACCTGGCCTGTGGGGCTCTCCAGGGGTTCAGAATGAGTGATCAGGTCAGCACATGGCCAGATCTAGCACCCAGGGGCTCACCTATATACTGATCCCATTGCTGGGATCCAACCCAAACTGGTGCTACACAGCCTTCCAGTCCTGTGGGTAAGTAGAGCACTGCTGCCTTTGCTCATTATTGTTAGGATGCGGAGCTGGGCAATGAAGATTATCAAGGGCTTGGAAGGTAAGTCATACAAGGAGAGGTTGAAGGAACTTGGTATGTTCAACTTGTGGAAAAGGATCTTAAGAGGGGACATGATTCCAATCTTCAAGTATTTGAAGGGCTGCATAAAGAAGTGGGAAAGCACCTTTTCTCTCTTGCTACAGAGAAGAGGACATAGACCAATGGCTTGAAGTTGCAGCAATGTAAACCTGCATTAGAAATCTGGGAAAACTTCACTGTGAGAAGTGAGTAGTGTTCTGCATTTTCAGTTTTTACTGAATTTCACCAGTAAGCTACCAGTTTTTTTTATTGAAGTTATTGGTTTTTTACTGATTTACACCTGTTTTTCAGTGTAAATCAGTAAAATCCAATTGGGGCAGGGGGAAGGGTGGCGGTGATGCTGGCCACACAGAGGCTGAGGGAAGATGGCTGAAGCCGCTGCCTGGGGCACAGGGTTCCCAGCTCTGATTCCAGGTGGGGCAGGTGCTGGTGCCGGGGTTGGGTCTGTCCCGCGACCCCCACATCTGGCCACACACCACTCCCTGCTCTCCTCCAAGTGCCAGAGCAGCCTGGCACGTGCTCCCAAGACTGCAGCAGGGAGCAAAGCTGGGGGAGTGGTCAATGGGTGTGGGGCACAGGGGCACAGCTCTTGCTGCTACGTGGCCCCCCGGGAGGGCTGCAGGGTGGCACTGGGCTCTTCCCAAGGGGCACATGGCCTCAGATCTGCGTACAGGATGAGAGCAGGCTGCTGCTGCTGGCTGGGTCCAGCAGTGGCACCAAACTCTTCCCAGCGCTTGGGGCAGGCAGCAGCCTGCTCTTGTCCTGTGTGCAAATCCAAGGGCACACCTACTCAGGGAGAGCCTGGCGCCAGCTCTCCAGCCCACAGCCCTCCTGGGGTGTGCATAGCAGCAAGAACCGTGGCCCCACCCCACACCCACAGACAGCTCCCCCCACTTCGCTTTGTGCTGCAGCCCCAGGAGCAGCAATCGAATGTTTTATGTTTGAAAAATAAACCCTGAAAAATTCCCAGAATTATTTTTTTAATAAAAACTGAAAATGCAGAACAATAGAAATGAGGCAGTGGAATAAACTGCCTAGGGTTGTGGACCTGCCATCACTGGAAGTGTTCAAGAGGTTGGACAGCCACTGATCAGAGCTGATCTAGGCACAGCTATGCCTACTATCTACCAAAGGTATTTCCTATGCTTTTTGAACTTTGCTAGTTGCTCTCCTCCCCCTCTTTTTTCTGCTACCTGTATCAGGCTGTTCTAAAACCTTCCTAGAGGCAATGGGTACTGGCTACAGCTAAGGCTAGGGACTTCAACTGGGATGTGCTGATTTTCCTAATAAAAGCAAAGCTGGAGGTTCCTGTGTACAGGGTCATGCACCCCTCCGGTCAGGATCAGAGCAATCGCCATATATTTTACTTAATGGTCTGATTGGTATGGACTGTGGGGGGTTTTCCTTCCTCTCTTGTGATGAGCATGGCCCTGTACCTGGGATTTCTTGAACAACAGAAGATGGAAAAGCAGAACAGCAGAAACTGCGTATTGTGGACTGAACCTGAAGCCATCCACCCCCTGTGGAAACGCGCTCAAGTTGCAACAGTTTGTCAATCCCAGTTCGGCCTCATCAGCCGTCTTCAGGCTCACACTCCTAGGCTGAAAAGGTTTTTTGGGTAGATGTAATATTTTTTATTAGACCAACTAAATAGTTTCATAGTAGCTAGGGTTAGGAGAGACCTGAACAGATCCTGACCCCCTGCCACAGGCAGGAATGAAGGCTGAGTTCACAAGACCCCAGACAGCCTGACCCCCAAAAAAACTAACTACAGGTTGGTTCCAGATTCTGGCCACCCTAACTGTAAAATATTGCCTCCTGATCTCTAACCTAAGCCTATTCTCCATCAGCTTATTACTATTGTTCTTCATCACCCCAAGTGGTGCTGGGGAGAAAAGGGCTCTACCTATTTGCTGTTGATCTCCCCTGATGAGGTTGTAGGCAGCCACCAGGTCCCCCCTCAGCCTCCTCTTGCTGAGGCTGAACAGATTCATGTCCCTCAATCTCTCCTCATAGGGCCTGTCCTGCTGCCCTCTCACTAAGCAGGTGGCCCTCCTCTGAACTCTCTCCAGGCTGGCCACATCCCTTTTGAAGTGCAGCACTCAGTACTGGACGCAGTACTCCCAACTGCAGCCTGACCAGTGTCACATAGAAGGGGAGTATCACTTGTCTGGACTGGCTTGAGATGCATTTTTGGATGCATGACAAGGTATGGCTGGCCTTGCTGCCTGTGGTCTGGCATTGGTGGCTCATGTTCACCTTGGAGTCAATAATGACTCCAAGATCCCTTTCCGCCTCTGTGCTCTCAAGAGGAGAACTCCCCAGCCTGTATATATGCTGTGGATTCCTTCTCCCAAGGTGCAGCACCCTGCATTTGTCTATGTTGAACCCCATCCTAGTCTCATCTGCCCACTTCCATAGTCTGTCTAAATCTAGTTGCAGCCTCTCTCTCCCTTCAAGTGTGTCCACCTCACCCCACATATTAGTGTCATCAGCAAATTTGGACAGCGTGCTTTCCACCCCCTCATCCAAGTCGCTGATGAAGATGTTAAACTGCAGGCCCGAGGACCGAGCCCTGGGGTACCCCACTGCTCACATCTTGCCAGGTTGAGTACAACCTGTCCACCACTACTCTCTAGGTATGCCCCATCAGTCAATTTTTTACCCATCCAACCATGCAGGCATTAATGCCGGAGTCACTTAATTTATTGATGAGGATAGGGTGACAGACAGCGTCAAAGGCTTTCTTAAAGTTTAGAAAGACTAAGTTCCCCAGTGACACCATCATCCAAGGATTTAGTTACCTGGTCATAAAAGGCAATCAGGTTGGTCTGGCAGGACCTACCTTTGATGAGCGCATGCTGGTTGCCCCTGAGCACAATCCCCCCTGCTGGCCCCCACAGACATGCTCCTTGATGATTTTCTCCAAGATTTTCCCGAGGACCGAGGTGAGGCTTATGGGCCTATAGTTACTTGGGTCCTCCTTTTCTTAAAAATGGGGACCACATTAGCTATTTTCCCATCCCCAGCACCTGGCCAGATGACCAGAATGCTCATACAGCTGGGTCAAGGGCTCCGCGATGACCCCTGCCAGCTCCCTCAACACCCTTGGGTGGAGGGCATCTGGACCTGCAGATTTAAAAAAGGTCTAGCCCTTCCAGAAGTTCCCTAATTACATCTGCGCTGACCCAAGGCCTGATAGAGCTATCCCTGAAATTGTCCCTATTTCTGGCAGGAGGGATGTCCTGGTCCCTATTCAAGAACAGAGGCAAAGAAACTGTTATTAGTTGGAAAAATAAATAATAAAATATCACATCTACTCAAAGAACATTGTCTGCCTATGTCCTTAGACCAACATAGCTACAACCAATAACCCTAAAACCATAGGCTGATATTTTCAGAGTTTCACTGTGGATTAAGGCACACAACTCAAATGCCAATTGAGAAAGTCTAGTAAATAGGTTTTCTCCATCTTCCTAATTTTTACCAAAAGAAAGTCAGATTTGTATTTGAGCATACTAATACTCAGTATGTAAATTCTGGAACCTCTTACTTTGGGCAACGAATAAAAGTTTGCAAACTTTGAGGCTAATATCAAAAGATAGAACAAAACCATGCTTTAATAGAAACTCAGTTACAAAACTTCACTGTAGTATAAACTGCCATTTGGTCAGGATTTTGGATCTATTACTTTATTGCCACATAAACAGTGGAGAACAGAACTTAAAATAGATGTAGTTCAAGAATAGCATATTAGAGACAATACCATACATGTTGCCACAATTAGGATTGTGAGTAAAGTTCTTTCCATAGGTAGAACCCCTTGGGAATGCAAAAGCCAAAAGACTTAGAAAGGAAATGTAAGATAGTAACAGTTTGTGACATGTGAAATATGACATGCATATGGAAACAAAAAAACAGGCTGACTTCGAAAAAGACAACAAAATGTTTATTGTTTTGTGGGTTCCTGTAAGTTATATACCAGAACAGCCTCAAACTGAACTGAAACAATAGGTAACTTAACTGAAACTGGACCAATTCAATATTTTGAAAAAATGTAAAGAACATTAAGTCCAGTATCAAAGGAATAGTCTTCAATTATTGTTTCATACTGTGCAAGTATTAAATATCAAGGTATGAGATAGAAGCTAGCTTATTTTTTAATCATATCTCTCTCTTAAGGCTTTTCTTTAAGCTCCACATGTTAAACAGAGTAGAAATATTACAACAAATATACAAATTGAGTGCATCTTGGAAGTGTAAATTAGTTTTATGCTTGTTAATCTGTGTAAGATGTATGGTTCTGACTTCAATAAAAGGCTACTTGAGAAGCCTTCTAAAACCGAGAATACCATCTGGTATTTCCATTCCCATCATCATAAATTTAATAGAAAGTGTAAAACGGAATTTCTTGTTAAAAATAAACCCTGGGGTGAAAAAGTTTCACCAGATTTTTACTTAGCAAGCATGCACAGAGGAAAACTGAGAAACATGAAAAAACTGACTGATTTGACCAAAGTGCTCTTACAACTCTGGCTGGATCCACCTAACCAGCTCATGGACTTCCTCTGGCTTAAACCCCAAGACCAAGGCATTCAAAAACATGGAGCTCAGGAAAAGAGAAACAACAAAAACATGGGAGGTTAAGGGAAAAAGGGACTTCACTGCTACAGAAGTGTTCTCATGTCAAGGGTTGTCAGAGGAAAGAGTACATTTCTTCCATTAAGAAAGACTGGATAATTTTCCTTCTGCCCTTCCTCCGAGTAGTCAATTGTACAGAACCATCATGAGCCTAATCCAGGATCAATATCACAGGGCTAATTCTGCCTTATTTATTAGAGGTTTTTAAATGAGAGAATATATCCATTTTATACATTTAAGTTCCAAAATGTTAAGCAAGCTTAAAAAAAAAAATTATTATAGATTTATAGGTATGTACCCAAATTTTAACTGAAAATACTTAAAATAATCTAAAACTCAAATATAGCTGGCTAACCCATTCAGAAATAGCAGGGCTTTATTTAAAAAGCCCAGAATGTTTAGGTTATAGAGGAATTCTAATATTATAAAAGCCCACGTCTGTCACTCCATAACGCTTTATTCATGCTTTGATTGGTTGACAGAAACAGTCAGAGTGCTCCAAGTGGGGGAGCACCACCATGATTCCGAAGCCGCACCAAGGACAGGACAGAAGGTGGGGGAGCCGAGGCCAGTGCTGTTGGCCTCAGCTCCCTGCCCTGCTCCTTGCAAGAGGCAGAATTGCGGTAGCATTGGGCGTTAGGCACTCCATCCCAACGCCGTCATTCTTGACCAGCAATTGGAAGCGCCACCATGATTCCAAAGCCACACTGAGCACTGGATAGGGGGTGGGGGAGCCAAAGCCAGCCCACCCTGCTTTCTGCAAGCCACACCGAGGACCAGACGGGGTAGGGGAGCTGAGGCCAGCTGTACTGGCCTCGATTCCCCCACCCCACTCCCTGCAAGAGGCAGAACAGTGGCAGCATGGGGCATTAGGTGGCAGTACTCGATCCCAGCCCCCTCCCCTCATCGTTCTTGATGGACAGTTGGCTAGTAAACATATATTTATCTTAAACTGTTTGTGACAGGGCACTTGGTGCGTCTCACTTTAAGAGAGAAGCTGAAGGAGAAGCAGCCTGCAGGTGTGGCAGGAGCCAAGTAGAAAAATCACATGACCAGAAGAGGACCAGGCTTCATGTATATAAAACCAGTGTCTGAGCTGATCAGGAAGTCTGGTCCTGAGAACTGCAGGGACAGGAACTCCTGGGTAGTAGGGCTACAGCCAGGCTCCTGCCTTAAGATCTAAGCTGGGAGTAAGCTCTGGTGGTTTGTGGAAGGGACTAAGGAGAGGCAAGGAGGTCCCAGGCTGGCCCAGGGACAGAGAAAGAGGGACCAGAGGAACAGGGCCTAGGGCCCAGGAGAGAGCCTGAGCCCAGGAGGGGTGGAATAGAGAGGGCCTGGGGCCTGAAGCCTGGCATGGGCAGAAGTGAAAGTGCCCAGAGAAGGGTGAGCATGAGCAAGGTCTGGGAGTAAGGCTGGAGCCTGAGCAAAGGGCAGAGTGGGGCCAGAGGGCCCAAGCCCAGATAGAGGGCTGTGTCAGCAAGGCCAGAGAGCCCAGATGTCTGGAGCCCAGGAGGGGCAGTTGTCAGCAGGGACAAGGGGGGCCCAAAGGTCTCAACTGGCCTAGGAGGGAAGGCAGGGTCTAAGATCAAAAGGTCAAGGACCATACAGCCGGAGACTGCCAGGGCCAGGAAGCCTGGAAATCTCAATTCGCCTAAGAGTGGGGTCACCATCTAGGGAGACCAAAGGTCAGGGACCACAGCCAGAGACCAAGGGGGCCAAGAAGCCCGTAGCCCAGAAGGGGTGAGGAGTAGGGCTAGGAGCCTGTACCATGCCATCTGCAAGGCATGAGTATTGGGGAACATGGAGCCCATGTAATTAGCCCTTAAGGCAATGATCATAGACACCTGTGGTCATAAGAGTAAGACCAAGCTTGGGAAGCCCTGGGATAGTCTCCCTTTCCTCAGAAATTAATAACATCAAAGCATGGCAGGCCAGTAGAGGGGAGAGTGCCCAAAAGGAAGCCAGGTTAGCAAAGGCTGAGCAGTCATTAGGGGGCATCGTGACCACCCTTGGGAGGACCACTCGCTATACTGTTACAGTAGTTTTTTTAAATGTACTTCTATTCTGAACGGTTAATACTGCCAAAAAAACCAGAATCCAGCTGCATGTTTTAGTTACCATTTTTACATTTACTTATTAATCCTGCAGAATCAACACTACTAACAGAGAGTCTTGGATTCTATTTTATCTTGTGCAGTTGTAACATAATAAAACTTCTGTTTACACCTGGGCAAGTCTACTGAAGACAAAGGAGCTTCACAGGTGTAACAGAATACATGAAACCTACAGAAGCCTTGCATGTTAAGCATTGTGCAGCAGTAAAAAAAATGGGAAGTGTGGATTCTAGAGCACAGAGAGAAACATTTGCATGACCAATTATTAATTTCACCTGTTCAAAGACAACAAAGTTGGCATTTCAAAAATTATCTCTTTGCAAAGTGGTTTTACAAACTTAAAATTTTAAGTCTATGCATTAGTGTTGTTGGTTGTAGCTGTGTTGGTCTAAGACAGTGGTCTCCAACCTTTTTAAGTAGGAGATAACCTTTGGCATTTAAAAGCAACCCAAGATCTACCATGCGCTGCCACCACCTTCCCCCCGACCAGCCGGTAAGTCTGTCGGGTGGGAAACCAGAGGCAGAGGGAGAAAAAATTATTTGGGGGCACGACCCCCCAGCATGCAAGTCCCACTGTGCCAGGGCCCCACTCAACTTAGCCCTGCTCCTGTCTCTGCAGCACTGTCCCTCACTGCGGGGGCCTCAATCCAGCCTCCGCCCCTTCCCTCCCCTTCCGACAGACCTGCTGGGCTGGGCCACACATGTATATGCACATGGGCACTCAGCCCCCACCCCAGCCTTGTATCTACCGCAAGAGGCTCTGAGATCTACCGGTGGATCGAGATCCGCTGGTTGGTGACCACTGGTCTAAGGACATAGGCAGAAAAGATTCTTTGGGTACATGCAATATGTGCCCAAAAGCTTGCAAAGAACCATTTTTCCAACTATTAAGTCAGTCTAATAAGTCTATGCATGAAACTAGTAAGTTTTGGAATTAGAGTTCCTTTAAGCACTATGCTTAGTTTTCCTTCAACTTAAACTAAAGATCAGAGGAAAAGTTTAATTGAAGTTGCTATTAAATCAAGCATGTCAACTTTATTTTAAGTTCATTTACAAGGGTAAATAAGCAATATAATTCCAAAACCATGCACTTATTAGCTGCAAATCATAACATTACAAATTAGAGGTATTGAGTTGTTACTCAGATTTTTAATAAAATAAACCTATACACATATCACTTGAATATAACTACATTGTCAAATAGCAAGGAAACACTTACTTTAAGAAAATGGTGGGGAGGGAGGAAACTATCCCAGAAAAAGCTATTATTGGAGGAATGAACTCAGATTCCTGTTTTTAACCTATTTGTTAAAATACGCAATATTGTTCTTGTAACCAATAGTTCAGATACTATATATCCATATAACCAATTCCTAAAGGATACTATTAATTTCATTACAATAAATAAATAACTTACATCGCTTAAAGTAAATGTAAAACAATGTAACTGAAAATCTATAAGACTACAGTAAGTGTTTTTAAAGAAAAATTGTATGAACATTTATAACTTATTAACAGACCTGGTACCACATCCATGTGCTACAGTGAAATGTACAGCAACCGTAGCAGGAAAAAAAAATAAGTCAGCACTGCAGAACGTTGCATACTATACTACAAAGAGAATGCATTTATGAACACACTTCATTTGTTTTTCTGACCCTTTAAGTATGTAAATGGTACATATGCCCAAAAAAGTAAATGCAACAACACACCCAGCTTTGTCTATATTTCCCCCATACATTGCAACATAAACAAGTCTGGGTATAGGGGCTGACACTGAAAACTGTAGAGTACTCTCCGCCTCCATTAAAGGAAGTAGAGGGCAGTCAGCACTTTATAAAAGGTATATAAATACCTTACAGGATTAGGCCCATACTAAATTGTTTTCAGAGACCTTTTGCCTACCATTTGTTACTGTAAGCAATATTAACCATAATAGTGCTTACAAATGGCAATAGGTAAAGTCACTGGCTTCCAAATCACAAGATTAGTAATGAGATGTATTTAAGAACATGAGCAATGTTAACTGCAGTGGCTGAAAAGATTTTCATATTTACTGAAATGTTTATCCTGAAGAGATGCATAAAAGTATTATCTAATTCTATGCAAAAAAATACTTGTGCAATAAAAATAAAGCCACACAAACTAAGGGCTGCCAAAGTTATAGGACTTAACAGCTTCCTGAAAATTCAATTAACTGTATTTTATTAAATCAAGTGTATTCTTTTCTCTCTTTCTTTAGCTTAGCTCAAGAAGCAACACAACTATAAATAATATTAAAATTGTGGAATGGCATAGTAAAGCTAAACAGCAGTCACTTTGAAACCCGTATTTAAAAAATTATAAAGTTCCTTTCACGATATCCATGACAAATGTACAATGATACATAATTAACCTAAGGGAGCCTAAAGTTTCAAGTACAGAGAGCTGATTATAGCAAGATAACGTTAATTTTGGACAATCTCCTGCTTTGACTCCAAAAGGTTTTATTACACCATGTTGGGTTTTTTTGGGAAAATAAAATACTAAGATACCAGTAGTTCCACAGTGACAGATTAAACATTACATTTCAAGTGATTTACTCAAAAATATATCATGTAGACACATGCCACAGTCTTACAATGTACTTTACAAAAAATACTTTAGTTGAGGTGCAGGAACTGTTTCATAAGTTCATATGTGGTAAAAGCCACAGCCTGTGAAGGAATACAACGAATATAATTCAGAGATAAACCACGGTATAATCCTCTTCGTATTCCATGGTTTTGATATACATACTTCAGTGTCTGCACCATTGTACTGGAAAGACAAAAAGATCCCAAGCTTTTATTCAACACAGATTTACGTTATATTTAAAATATTTTTTTTAAATTTAAGCGTACATCTTTCTTTAGAAATTTCTTAGCATAAAAAGTAAGTTGCGTGACCCCTCAAAAATTTGATAACCTGGCAAATCTTTTGAGAGGTAGGAAAGTATTATCTATATTTTAGAAGAGAGATACTTAAATCAGAGAGTTAACACAGGAAGTCTGTATCAAAGCCAAGATTACAGCTCTGTTCCGAATCCCAGACAAGTGGATTAATTACGTGGCCATACTTCTTTAAGGCTCAAGTTCTAAAGCAATTTGTGTATTTCAGACCTTGCTTAAACAATGAGTTTCTAGGCTTACATAACAGTCTCATTGATAAAGAGCTGTGCCGTTTTCATAGATACACCATTTTAGCTTATAATTAATGCAGTATATGCATTTGATCTTCAGCTAAGTGTTTGTTTTCCTTTAGTACTGAAGGAGGCATACAACTATTAGCAAATAAATGGTAAAATAAAGAGTAGTACAGTAGAAATCTAAGTTCTCAACACACCTACTCCTGAAGAAATTACTTCCCAAACACATGTTCCATGCTCCTCCAAATGCTCAAAGCTATACATGATGACTACTGTCTCTCAATACTAGAACTCCTCCACACAATTGCCAAAACTATATTAATTAGACTAGTCTCTTTAAAATAGTTAATTACTGCTAATGCAGGAAACAAGAGCCCACTGAAACTAGTAATTGGGTCTTTCATAGACAGCTGGAAAGCAATACATTAACTAGATGATGCTTACCAAGAGTACAGCAACTGTGGACCTCAGTTTGTTTGGTACAAATGCAAATTCAAAATGACGAATCTCAAGAAAAGTATTAATTCAATAGGATGATGTTATGTTATGGAGCTTTTGCATCTACCCAAAGTTACCACACTATGGAAAAGCCTAAGATACTAGAACCATAGTGTCTCCCATTACTGGGGATACTAGGAAGTCAACCAGGAAAAACAGCACAGAAAGTGAAGTGTGAATGACAGCTTTTTATCATACTCAGATATGGATCTTTTATCCATATCTCATGAATAGGATATCTCGGGAAGGCTAACCGCACCTTGTCATGCATCCATAGATGCATCACGAGCAGGTCCAAGGAGGTGATCCTCCCGCTCTACACGACATTGGTCAGGCTGCAGTTGGAGTACTGCGTCCAGGTCTGGGCACCACACTTCAGAAGGGATGTGGATAGCATCGAGAGGGTACAGAGGAGGGCCACTCGCATAATCAGGGGGCAGCCCCTATAAGGAGAGGCTACGGGACCAAAACCTGTTCAGCCTCCACAAAAGAAGGCTGAGAGGGGATAAGGTGGCCACCTACAAACTTGCCAAGGGGGACCAGCATGCAATGGGAAAGTCATAGAATCATAGAAGTAGGGTCGGAAGGGACCTTGTAGATCTTCAAGTCCGACCCCCTGCCTGGGCAGGAGGGAAACTGGGCTCAAGTGACCCCAGCCAGGTAGGCATCGAGCCGCTTCTTAAAGACCCCCAGGGTAGGAGCCAGAACCACTTCCCTTGGGAGTTGGTTCCAGATCCTAGCCACCCTAACTGTGAAGTAGTTCTTACGGATGTCTCATCTAAACCTACTCTCCAACAACTTGTGGCCGTTATTCCTTGCTATCCTGGGGGGCGCTAAGGGAAACAAGGTCTCCCCCAAACCCTTCTGGTCCCCCCTAGTGAGTTTATAGACAGTCACCAGGTCCCCCCTCAGCCTTCTCTTGTGAAGGCTGAACAAGTTCAGGTCCCATAGCCTCTCATTGTAGGGTCTGCCCTGCTGTCCCCGGATCATGCGGGTGGCCTTCCTCTGGACCCTCTCAATGTTGTCCACATCCCTCTTGAAGTGGGGTGCCCAGAACTGGACACAGTACTCCAGCTGCAGCCTGACCAGTGTCGCGTAGAGGGGGAGGATCACCTCCTTGGCCCTACTTGAGATGCACCCGTGGATGCACGATAGGGTCCAGTTAGCCCTGCTGACCATGACCTCGCATTGTCGGCCCATGTTCATCCTGGAGTCAATGATGACTCCAAGATCCCTTTCTGCCTCCGTGCTCTCAAGAAGGGAGTTTCCCCATCTTATAAGTGTGTTGCCGGTTACTACTGCCCAAGTGCAGCACCCTGCACTTGTCCGTATTGAAACGCATCCTGTTTTTGTTAGCCAACCCTTGCAACCTATCCAGGTCTTTCCCTCCCTCCTAGTGTGCCCACCTCACCCCAAATTTTGGTATCATCAGCAAATTTGAACAGGTTGCTTTTCACCCTGTTGTCCAAATCGCTGATAAAGAAATTGAACAGTGCGGGCCCAAGGACCGAGCCCTGGGGGACTCCACTGCCCACTTCCCCCCAGGTCGAATATGTCCCGTCCACCACCACCCTCGGAGTACGACCCTTCAGCCAATTAGCAATCCATCTGACCGTGTAGGCATCAATGCCACAGTCACCTAGTTTTTTAATGAGGATGGGGTGGGAGACAGTGTCAAAGGCCTTGCTGAAGTCCAGAAAGACTACATCCACGGTGACACCTGCATCCAATGCTTTTGTGACGTGATCGTAAAAGGCAATCAGGTTGGTCTGACATGACCTGCCCCTAATGAAACTGTGCTGGTTGCCCCTGAGCATCATCCCCGATGCACTCCTTGATGATCTTCTCAAAGAGTTTCTCCAGGATTGAGGTAAGACTGATGGGCCTATAGTTGCCCGGGTCCTCCCTTTCTTAAAGATGGGGACCACATTGTCCCTGCTCCTCCAAGCACTACCGGAAGTTACAAGGAATAACGGCCATAAGCTGACAGAGTAGATTCAGGCTGGACATCAGGAGGCACTATTTCACAGTCAAGGCGTCTAGGAGCTGGAACCAACTTCCAAGGGTGGTGGTGCTTGCCCATACCCTGGGGGTCTTCAAAAGAAGGCTAGACAATCACCTACCCAGGGTTGTTTGACCGCAGCATCCTTTCCTGCCCATGGCAAGGGGTCGGACTTGATGATCTGCTTAGGTCCCTTCCGACCCTACCAACTGAAACTATGGGCTTTATCTTGCACCCTTCAAGTCAATGAAAGATGTATTACACTTAAGTAGGGTTGGGCATCTGTAACCTAGGTACTCCAAGGGAAATTGTAGAAGATTGATTCCCAACACAGTGATAACCCCCTGCTAACAGCAGATCCTTATTGCTGAAGTTATTTATTGTGCAACTTCCCTCTTGGCTAGAGAGCACAGAAATGTTTTATCTTGTTTACTGCAGTATATGAAAGAAGCTGAAATACAGTATATCACTTATTATAGTAAGTGGTTTAATTATGTATTTAAGAACTTAAAAACTGAATGGTAAAGAAAACACTTACAGGCACTTCTCAGAATCTGGAAGAACTGTTCCTAATTGCATTCGCCTACGAGTTACATCAAGTGGATACCTAAATTAAAGATATTTTTGAACAACATTTCAACCATTTACATGATGAAGCTACCAATACTAGTAAAACAAAAAATCATATGAAAAGTCCATTGGAACCATAAAATGTTCTTTTTACAATGAGTAAGAGTTCAAACTAAATTCTCAACATGGCTAGAACTTCACCAAAAAGGGAGACATCCCATGCACAGTCTCAGATCTCTTACTATAATCCACTGCATACAAGTAAAGAAGTTAGATAAAGAACAAATGGGGTATACGTACGATACTGTCTGGGCTATAGCTCCAGCTATGCCACCACACAGAAGATTTACATGCGTTTTCAAAACTAAGACATCAGGATTATCTAATGAAGGCCTTCCAAGCAGACTGGGTGCATGTGTAAGTCCAATGTTCTTTAAAGTACCAAAAGTAAAAAATGAAAGACCTGAAAATCAAAATGAAAACAATTTTTTTTTTTTTTTTACCAAAGCTAATTACTTGATGACAAAAAAATCATCTGAAAAGTAGACAGTCATAAACATTATATACAAGTACTTTATAGTTATCTCATGGTGAATGAGTGTGACCTATAAATACATGTTTACAGCTGTTGTTGTCAGTTTGTTGCAGTTTACAAAACACTCAGACACGCTTTACAAGTTATACTCTCTATATTCCAAAGAATCAGAATTTCCATTGCACCATCTAGGCAATTAAAATGTCTATATAATATTTTGCACCTGCATAGTAACTTCTAACCAAATTTCTTAAAAGTTTTTTGAAACATTAACGGACAAGGTTCTTTGGGTGAATCTGATATATTTTATTAGACCAACTTAAATAGTTGGAAACAAATGTTCTTAGCAAATTTTGGGTTTAAAAACCTTAAGTCAGGCTGAGGAAGCCTCTGCAGTTGGTATGTACTCTTCCTGGATTAAATGAATAGTAAAGAAGCCAGAGGCTGAGCTGGTATGCATGCAAAACAGGCTGTTAGTGAAGATGTAAACTGAGGAGTCAATGGATGACAGAGGGGCAGGGGGGGGCAGGGGAGGGGGTATGAACCTAGCAGGTAAATAGTGGAAATCCTCAAAGGGAACTTACAAAACACTTTTCACAGAAAGCCTATCAACTTCACTTCATCAACCTCCTGGATACAAAAAAAAAAAAAAAAAAAAAATCATCGACTAAATATAGACACTGGATTTATGACACATTATAACTTGCCTGACATCTGACTCCCCAGGTACCTCTCCACTATTTACCTGCTACATTCAACCCCTTTCTCTCTTCCCCCCCACCACCCAGCCTGTCTCTCACTCACTGACTCCTCAATTTACATCTTCACTGACTGCCTATCTTGCATGCATACCAGCCCAGCCTCTGGCTTTTTTACTATTCATTCCATCCAGGAAGAGCACACACCAACTGCAGAGGGTTCCTCAGCCTAAGGGTTTTTAAACCTGAAAGCTTGCTAAGAAATTTTTTTTCCAACTATTTAAGTTGGTTTAATAAAAAGATATCAAATTCACCCAAGGAACCTTGTCTGCCTATGTCCTTAGACCAACACAGTTATAACCTACACCCTTAGAAATATTAATGATTTAAAAGAACACTTAAGTTAGTGATTTTGTAAATTAACATTTTCTTTTTACAACAGTTGAGAACACTAGAACTCACAGAAATTAAGTCAAATATTCCTCATGTAATTTCCCATATTCAGGGGGGAGAGGTGGGCAGAGGTGGTTTATAACAACAGTTTCTTGTGGAGGTTTCTTGTAGAGGGCCTCAGCCTCCCACAGGCTTACAAAGATCAGGGAGGGACAGGGTTCTCTAACTTCCCAGCCCAACTTTCCCTAATGAAGAGAGGAAAAACACAGATACTGCCCCCCCGCCACCCTCCACTTCTAACCTTTTTAATACTTGGATGTCTAGGGATTTTTGCCAGCTGCTCCAAACTGTGCTGGTTCACTCCAGCATTGAAGTCAGGGAGGTTCCCCTATAACCTGTCCTCTTCACTGGGTAGGAACACAGCCTTGATTTTACACAAACCAATGAAGCATCTTAAATACACCTTCAAGATGTGTTCAGTGCTTGCCATATTCCATTTTTAACTTGCCTGCATAAGGAGCCATTCCTACAATAGCGGGCATCAGACCTCTGTAGAAACCAGTAAAACCTCCTTCCTGTTGAAGGAAATATATTTTAAAAATTTAAGCAAGCTATAAGCAGTAAAAAAAAAAATATATATGGATTCAGTTGTACTGACAAGATAAGCCACAGGACACTGTGTAATAGTGGCAATCAGACAATGAGGTGTTAATATTAAACTTCTCAGCTGCCTCACGTGTAAGAAGGAGGGACTATTTGGTTGCTTGAGAAAGAAAAGGGGAAATACGAAGTGGGTGGAAGGTCTACATCAGTGGTCTCCAACCTTTTTAGGCTGGAGATCTGTTTTGGAATTTAAAAGAAACCAAAGATCTACCACCACCCAGCAGGTAAGTCTGTGGGGAGGGGAGGGGGAGGGGGAGAGGGAAAGGGCTGTGGTGGGGAGCAGGGCAGACTGAGGCCCCAGCCCTAGCCCCACTCCCTCCCTCACCACTGGGGCCTCAATCTGCCTCTCCCCAATGGCAGGGAGGTAGGGAAAGGGGCAGGGGCAGGTCCTGCACAACTAGTGCAGGGTTAGGGGGCAGAGCTGTGAGCAGCTCATCCAGGGACTACAGGGGGCATGCAGCTTAGGAGGGTATGGGGCGAGACCGTGTGCTCCCAGATCTGGCAGGGCAGGGCAAGCTGCAGCCAGGGCAGTGCCAGCATGCAGAGTGAGGTCATGGGGTGGGGAGGGGGCTGTAGCCCTCCCCAACCACCGCTCCCAGCACCCACAGTACCTGCAGCTACAACCCACCCTCCACCATGCCCACCAGCCCCCAAGTCCCGAGGGGTGGGGCAGGCTGCACCAGGCTGTTCTCACCAGGCCTGGGCTGCGCTTAGGTAGGTGGCACCGGCACTGGGAGCAGCAGTTGGGGGAGCTATATTCCCACCCCCCGATCTATGGCCTTGCCTCCCTGGCCCCAGCCCGACCCTGGATCTGCCTGCAGGGTGGGGCACATGCCCTCTTGGGCTGTGCGCCCCCGTCCCTGCGCCCCCTGGATGAGCCATTTGCAGCTCCATCCCCTGCCCCGTGCCAGCTGTGCAGGGCCTGCCCCTGCCCAAGTCCATACCTCAGAGCTGCTGCAGCCACCAGCACTGCCCCACATTTGGAGTGGGGGCCATGTGCCCCCCAATCTGTGCGCAGTGGAGGCAGCTGCTGCTGCAGGCTGTGCTTTGTACTCCAAGCCCCACTGCACATGCCCCCAGGCCTCCACCTGGGGCCACTGACCTGCTAGGCATTTGGGGGGGGGGGGAGGGGGGAGGAGGAGGAGGAGGAAATGGCATGCGCTCATGTACAGACTCAGCCCCCACAAGTCCATGGTTGGACTTAAAGAAGCTCCAGGATCAACCAGTTGGTAATCACTGGTCTACATCCAAAGACACAGACTGGCAGAGGTTCTCTTTTATGCAAGAATAAGGATGCTCTTTTTTTTTTTCCTTTTTTTTTTAAATTTCTGATTATGCCAGCCCTGTGCCCTCCCCAATGTTTTCACTTGCAATTCCCACAAGCTTGAACAAGTGTGCACCTGTCAAAGTAGGAAGAAGCATCCAGTAATACTTTAAATTAAATGAATTCTTGCCAAAGTGAAAAAAACTCAGTTTCCACTAAGTCATTAACAGTGCTACACAGCATTAAGAAGTAGAAACCACACTTTTTTGCTTTGATAAATATGAAAGGATAAAAATGATGAAATACCTTTGTGTATATTGTCTTGAATGCATGAATAATTCCACGGTATGTGTGCTCCCCTTTCACTTGGAAGGCCAGTCGTGCTCTAACCATATCAAGAGGGTAAGTACAAATGACTGCTGTTATACCTTTAAGAAACAAAACATTTTTATAGGTTTTGGATCATTTTAAGAACCAAAAGTCCCTTTAAGGTAAATAGTTTAATATAACAACAAATATTAAAATTTTCTAGCAAATAAAAAATATCCACCTTTAATTAGCAGATAAAAAAACTAACCTCAGCCACGCAAGGAGAATTTACACTTGCATCTATTAGGTTTAATCTGAGCCACAAACTTTAACCTTGATTCTGCAGTCTTCTCGACCTAAGCATACTCACCCATTGGGGTGCTCACATGCATGAAGCTATTCAAGTACATAAAGGCTTAAAGAATCAAGATCATAGGGGTCTAATCCTGCCATATTTAAAAACCACAAACAGAAATCTGTGCGTTTTCTCTTTTAATAAATTTAACCTCCAAAACGTTGTTAAAAAAATATATCTGTTAGCGTACAATTTGGGTATACACCTATAAGTATAATGGGGAACACTGAAAATAAGCTAAATTAAATGCTTAAAGTTTAATATTTGCTTTGAAGTTAGCACTGACTTATTTTTATATCAACTTGCTACATACTATTAACTTATAACTAAACCTTGACACCATTTTGTTTACTTAGCTCATTTCTGCAGCCCTTGATCATATACACAGTTCCTTATGAAATCAGGGCTTCATGAGTTGTACTATGTACATAATTAAGAATTGCAGAACTTGGTCAAGAGTTACTACTGCAGTGTTTGTACACCTTATTGTTACTGCTCTCTCACCGGTTATAAATCTCAATATGGATTATCAATATCCTACCTGCATTTTTCTGTTTAGACCATGCAACGAGATGCTTGCTTGGAATACAGAATCTGAAGATCTATCTAATTACAAGCTGTTGTAATTAGTAACTTTTATTTAGATGCAGCTTTGGGGTCAGATCACAAACAAAAGCGATTGAAACAACTACAGTGTTCTGAACAGTTAACTCTTCCCTGCCACTAATCCATGAATTACTGACAAAACACTGAGGGAAAGGCAAGAGTCACTCACAAAATATTGGGTTTTCATTCCCTTGTTTTACAACCATAATCCAGGAATCAAAAAAGATCCAGTTAATATCAGGGTGTGAAATTTAATTATCATACTCCTACCCCAAATAAAGCAGCTTTTAGGACATAATCAGGAAAAAAAAGCAATTTAAGGGAGAAAAACATATCAGAATAAGAGAAAGATAAAAACCAAACCTAATTACAAGTAAGTAATTGGTATATATTTCCTCTTCTTTTCCATCCTACACTATTGTCCAGAACAGAGCAGACAGACTAAAAAGGGCAGGCTTGTCATCATTATACTGCAGTTTTTAAGATCAGATATTACTTGTACCAAACAAAGAGCAGGCTTATCATCATACTGAAGTTTTTAAAATCTGACAGAATCAGGACATAGCCATACCGGAACGGAAAAAATAAGACTATACTGAAGGCTTGCATATACCTAAGGTATTCTCAGTCTAATCAAGACAGCTTTCCCTAAATGTCCTCATTTATTTTGGAGAAGGATGAGGACAGCGACTTAAATCATTCAGCTGTAACACATATGAAGTCTCTCTCTGAACAGTGAACACAAGATTAATAGTAGCTTAAATGCACTGAATTCCTTTAGTCAGGTAAGACTAAATTCAGTCACTCATTTGACACAAGCAAGTAAAAACTGTTTTCTAAATAAGGATTCAGTTATGACAAAACACTGTGCAAAAAGTACAATTAGTGCCAACACGCCATAGCATTATCCAGGGTCTTGCAAGGGCTACAAAATTCAACAGACAATCTTAGAATCTCCTCTTCAACATACTTTAAAACTTTTAATACGGATTTGGATGAGTCCACATAAATGCAAGGGGTTAAATTCACCCATACTTCCAAATATTAAGAGTTGCTGGAGCTCAGCCCACACTATAAAACTTTAGAGCTGATCCCGTGATGAAAGGATGAACATAGAGATTTAAAATAACTACAGCCAGACCAACATTCCTCCCAAGCTTAGTTTGACATGATGGGACTGGAAGTAATAAGAACACCAATATCTTCAACCCTAAAACATAGAAAGAGTCTGCGCTTAGCTTTTATCTGAAATAGAAAGACAACTTGGTTCTCTTCTCTCTCTCTCTCATGAAGGATAAGAAGCCATAATAAAGCATAACAGAGATTACATTAAAGTTTAAAGTTGGGGCTCAGGAGCTGTTAGCAAGATCAGTTATACAAGCAATCACATCCAGCTCTCTTCCTTTTACTTACTACTCCAAACTTCTTGACCCTCTTTCTTCTCAGATGCTGAGAACAGGAAGGGGGAACATATTTCCAAAGGAAAGAAAGATCAAAGGTGTGCTTTCAAAATCTATACCTTATTTATTCTTATATTTATATGCTGCTCTCCCAAAGATGACTCGGGGCAACTTACAATAAAAGATTCCCCAACCAGCATCCCAGAAATGTAAAACTCCACCTTCCCCCAAATCACTTCCTTGCCCATGACCCAGGAGAGCAAACCCTCTGGCTCATCCCAACCATACTTCCTAATCTTCCCAACTTCCAATTATTTCTAGGTTTAGAAAATCTTTTCCTATTCCCCTTCCCTCATGCCCACCCACTCCCATTCCACTCACTCAGGCAAGCCCCATTTTCCCATCTCAATGGTCTCTCCTAATTCCATACCCATCTGTGGAACTGCCCCCCCCCCAAGCCTACAAATACTCTCCCTTCCCCCAACAAGCGCAACATTCAGTTCAAAAGAACCACAACAGTGAAATAGAGAAGCCCCTTCATTATCACCAACAGTTAACGCTAAAGGGAAATACTGAAGGACATCCTTGAGTGTCCCCCCATCTAAGGGAGGCCTGCCAGCTCTGTAAGAGATACAGCCAGCCTGGTCCTCTCTCAGTTCAGGTAGTCAAGATGGTACCTGGACTGGGCCCCAGCACTCCCCGTCACCCCGTGGATTGATTGCCAAGCTACATTTGTAAAATCGAAGGAACAAAATATGAACAATATTACTACATTACTTTTAAAAATTATTTCTCTCTCATCCTATCATATAAACACCCAGTCACAAAAAAAAGAGATCCACTAAACACAGGACTTCACAAAAAAATCTGAAATACATACATAGCACAAGGTGTAATCTTGCAAGGAAATGAGTCAGGAGGTTCATGCCAAATTAGTTTATAAATAAAATATGAAAAGCAACCCAATGAATACAGCGTAAGGGAGGTTTTCGTTAGTGCAACAGCTGTACATGCAAATAAACAGTTGAAATCTAAGCAGACCTACCAGACAAGTCAAAGAATTTCCATAGACCAAAAAGGTTACAGGTTTCTAGAACTGTAATTTAATGAAGCTGGTTCACAGATTGCAACTGAAGGAACCAGCCAATTGCTTTTGCAGTATTCATTCATCTTTATAAAAATGTTAGAGATAAAACTCTACTTAAAACAAAGATGGCACTTTTCTTCCAAGCCCTTTTTTTACAATTATTTTATGTAAAAATTTACTTCTGGATAAAAAAATCTCAGATTCTTTTGAATTATTCTAAAAAAAAAAATTAAAACTTTTTTGACAGCAGGAGTTAACTAACTGTTGGGGAGAATTGTTTCTGCATTTCAGAATGTTTCTGTATTTCAATTCAAATATTCTACACTGGAAAAATTCAAAGGCTTAGTTTTTTAAAAAATACCTCCTATTGAGTATTGTGTAAAGGTATTCATTTTTTTTTTTTTAACTTCTAAACAGTTCTAATATCTATTTTTTCTATCTTCTCCCCTATTTCTTTTTCCTTAAAGGAAGTTAAGGCAGTTACCTGTTAATTAACAGTTACTACTAAAATTTGAATCACACAGGAGTCAGGAAACTCAGAGTTAAAGTTTCCAAAGTAACTTTAACCTGGCCTCCTTGAATATATGCATTACAATAGGGTTTTCCTTTGCTCTCATTCCACTACCCCCCATCTTTACCACTTTTCTCCTCAGTGAGGAGATGCCTTTGACCTTATATAATTTAAGGAAGATATTCAAAAGTTTCCTAACATTGTTAACACTGATTCAGTTCTACTGATGTCTGTAATGTTGCGAACTTGGCATACACAGGGTTAGTGCATCCTCCCCACCCAAACCTTAGCCCAGCAAGAACAAAGAAACAGCACAGCACAGAGCAAGAATGGCAGAGCAAAGGACCACTCAGGTAACCCTTCCTCCCCCAGCCTATATGATTCCCTCCCCCATCTCAGCCAAGTCTGTCAGAGAAGAAACCCCTGGGTGTTAAGCAACTAAAGGCTCAAGCAGGGTACCACACTCAAGATATTGCAGCTGGAAGTACTGAACTGATGGTGTCAAGATTATTTACTCCGTTCCTTCTCTGGATACTCTCTCCTCTGAATTAATGGGCTGTTTTATACCAACTCCCTTCTATCCTTTCCCTTACAGACACCTCAAGTGAGTCATGCTCCACTGCTCTCCATGCTCACCTCTTTTCTTTCTCCTTTAGGCTCCCCAAGCCAAAAATGCGTCTCTTCCCTAATGGCCCTTCCCCCCCAAACAGGAACAAATGTCTAAAGAGAAACATTTTTAGAACAAAATGTTTGCTAGTCATCACATTATGCATAGTTAGTACATTATATCCTTTCCGCCCCCTCCCATGCTTAGCCTAGTCCATTTAGGATTTTTTTTGGTTCTTCAGGGATTCTTTTACCCTATATTTGCACAATGCCTAATGTAATGAAGTCTTGATTCTAATTGTTCTCAAGGTGTCCTCAAGGTAAGATTTATTTTCCTGTTTTAATTCCTATAATAAATTTATCAAAACAAATCTTATCAACCTACAGCTTAAGTCAGCGGTAGCCAGCAGTCTTCTTTACATAAGACCCCAGACATCCTTAAGCAAGAAGAGTTAAAATGAGGAATAAACTTGTTCTATGTTTGTATGACACCTTGCACAATAGGATCCTACTCCGAAACAAATAACACTGTCTCATTGATGCAGCCCATGATCCAGCCCACTGATTACTACCCCATGGTCCTAATCCATGTGGGTACTAATGATGCGGCCAGAAGCCCTGATCACCTGGTGATGGACGACCATGCTCTGGGGGGCATGCTGAGGGAGATAGGAGCACAGGTGGTATTCTCTTCTGTCCTACCAGTGAGCGGACGTGGAAGACGACATGTGACCTGCATCAGAGAGACCAACTGGCGGCTTTGGGAATGGTGCCTCAAGGCAGGCTTCGGCTTCCTAGACAACAACCCACACAACAGGACGAGAGACATGCTCAGGTGGGATGGGCTTCACCTTTCCCCCACAGGTAAGCATGTATTCTCTTCTAGGTTGGTGGATCTCCTCCGGCAGGCTTTAACCTAGGCAAGTCGGGGGATGGGGAAGATGTGGGCGGAGGAAGCATTGAACCAAAAAACCAAGAGACACCCACAAGAACAGCCCAGCCTAGACCAACGACGAGCAGAACAAATACCCAAGTAAACAACAGGGGCCTGGGTAGTACTGAGATTAGGGGGCCAGTGCACACATCTTCAGGAGGCCTCAAATGCCTCTACACAAACGCTCGTAGTATGGGGAACAAGCAGGAGGAACTTGCCCTCCTGCTAGCTGACACCAAGCCAGACATAGCGGGGCTCACAGAAACATGGTGGGATCCAACACACAACTGGGCAGTGAATATCAAGGGCTATAGGCTGTATAGGAGGGACAGGACATGGAGGAAAAGTGGGGGAGTGGCGCTCTACATCAAGGAGGAATACACATCCTCATCTAGTAGTACAAGGTCAGATGAGGGACACACTGAAGTGCTCTGGGTTAGAATACAAGGAACTCAAGGGAAAATTCACTTAACGGTGGGGGCCTACTACAGGACACCCAACCAAGGGGAAGAGCTAGACCGGGAATTCTTAGCTCACAGAGGTAGTTAGGTCAAAAGACGTGGTCATCATGGGGGACCTGAACTTTCCAGACATCTGCTGGGAAGAACAGTCAGCCAGGTCTGACCACTTATGTAGGTTCCTAGCTGAGATACAGGACCTCCATCTAACTCAGGAGGTGCACAGCCCCACCAGGGGAGACGCCTTGTTGGATCTGGTGCTGGCCACAGGCGACCTCGTGGGGGCTGTGGGTGCTGGACCACCTGGGTGACAGCGATCATCGCCTGCTGGAATTCACCATCCAGCGCAAGGTGGCAAAAGTCAGCAGCAAGGCGGCAAAAGTCAGCAGCAAGGCGGCAGCCCCGGACTTCAGTAGGACAGATTTCAATGAGGTAAGAAGAACAGTTGGGGAAGTACTGAGGTCCCAGAGGGGCAGGGAGTCGGGTGTCCAAGAGGAGTGGTCATTCCTCAAGGAGATGATCCTCCAAGCTCAAAGGGAGATAATCCCAACAAGGGTCAAAGGGGACAAGAGGGCACAAAAGCCCCCATGGCTCACCAAAAGCATACAGGAACATCTCCTAGCTAAAAGGGAGGCGTACACCCAATGGAAGGGAGGGGCCATCACCAGGGAGGACTGTACCTCGGTTGCTCGGGGCTGCAGGGGGGCGATCAGGAAGGCAAAGGCAGAGATGGAACTGGGACTAGCTACCCAGATTAAGGACAACAAGAAGTCCTTTTTAAATACATAGGGGGCAAAAAGAAGGTACCAGGTAACATGGGGCCTCTGCAAGACATGCTAGGAAATCTGGTTGTCGCACCAGATGACAAGGCTAACCTATTTAACAATTTCTTTGCCTCCATTTTCCTCAACAGGGACCAGATCAGCCCATCCGCCAGGACCCCCTCAGGCCCCAGGGGAGGCACACCCAGGCCTAGGGTCAGTGATGATCTAGTCAGGGAACTTCTGGAGGGACTGGATGTATTTAAATCAGCTGGTCTTGACAACCTCCACCCCAGAGTGCTGAGGGAGTTAGCAGAGGTCATTGCGGGACCCCTGGCACCGCTTTATGAGCACTCATGGTGCTCTGGTGTAGTGCCAGAGGCCTGGAAAAGGGCCAATGTGGTTCCCATTTTCAAAAAAGGAAGGAAGGAAGACCCAGGGAACTATAGGCCAGTTAGTCTTACCTCAATCCTCGGTAAGCTTTCTGAGAGAATTATCCTGGCGCGTGTCCATGAGGGGCCAGCAGGGGAGGTTATGCTTAGGGGCAATCAACACGGGTTCATTAGAGGAAGGTCCTATCAGACCAACCTGGTGGCCTTCTATGACCAGGTCACAAAATCCTTAGACGCAGGGGTAGCAGTGGACGTAGTCTTTCTGGACTTCAGGAAGGCCTTCGACACGGTCTCTCACCCCATTCTCATTAAAAAGTAGAGGACTGTGGTGTCGACACCTACACAGTCAAATGGGTCACTAACTGGCTGGAGGGCCGCACCCAGAGAGTGGAGGGGTCATTTTTGACCTGGAGGGATGTGGGCAGTGGGGTTCCCCAGGGCTTGGTCCTCGGACCTGCACTGTTCAACATCTTCATCAGTGACTTGGACGAGGCGGTAAAAAGCACCGTGTTCAAATTTGCTGATGACACTAAGATGTGGGCACGCTAGAAGAGAGGAATAGGCTGCAATTAGACCTAGACAGGTTACAGGGGTGGGCAGATGAGAACAGGATGGGTTTCAACACTAACAAGTACAAGGTGCTGCACCTGGGGAGGAAGAACCAGCAGCAGACCTACAGGCTAGTGAACTCCCTTCTTGTCAGTGCACAGGCAGAAAAGGATCTTGGAATCATTACCGATGCCAAAATGAACATGGTCCGACAGTGTGGGGACACGGTCAGGAAGGCCAACCACACCTGGTCATGCATCCACAGATGCATCTCAAGCAGGTCGAAGGAAGTGATCCTCCCTCTCTATGCAACACTGGTCAGGCCGCAGTTGGAGTACTGCGTCCAGTTCTGGGCGCCGCACTTCAGGAGGGATGTGGACAGCATTGACAGGGTCCAGAGGAGGGCCACTCGCATGATCAGGGGGCAGCAGGGCAGGCCCTACAAGGAGAGGCTAACGGACCTGAATCTGTTCAGCCTCCACAAGAGAAGGCTGAAGGGAGATCTAGTGGCCTGTTACAAACTAGTCAGGGGGGACCAGCAGGCATTGGGGGAGTCCCCGTTCCCCTGAGCACTGCCAGGAGTGACTAGAAATAACGGTCACAAGCTGGCAGAGGGTAGATTTAGACTAGACATCAGGAGGCGTTACTTCACTGTCAGGGCGGCTAGGATCTGGAACCAACTTCCAAGAGAAGTGGTGCTGGCTCCTACCCTGGGGGTCTTTAAAAGGAGGCTGGATGAACACCTTGCTGGGGTCGCTTGACCCCTGTGCTCTTTCCTGCCATGGCAGGAGGTCGGACTTGATGATCTGTCAAGGTCCCTTCCGACCCTACAAACTATGAAACTATTGAAACAATAACAAACTTAACAAAAAAAAAGTTCCTTTCTGTGAACAGGGCCAGAAAAAGCAGTTTCCCAATCTGACTCAGGTTTAAAGCCAGCCAAATTCTTGAACGTATCTGTCCACACACACTTTGCTAGGTTTAAGGACTCATGAGTTGTTTCTTTTCACTGTCACTCTTTTCTGGACAAAGGGCCTTCTTTTCACAAGGTTTCTTTTTAGTTTAGCTAAGGGCAACGGTCTTTGCTTTACTGTCACTTTTTAGAAGGCAGCAGAGTAGAAATACGTCTTACAAACTAACTGAATCACAGATGCATAAGCTTTCCTATGCATCTGATTCAGTGGATCTGTAAGGTATATCTCGACTCTGCTTTCTGCATGATTTCAGCCTAACATTGCTAAGTCTCTTTTAAAAAGAAGCTAAATACTGAATACCATGTCATCACTACATGAAAACAGTGTGTAACACCTTTCATAAGGCTTAAGAATATGTAAAGAACTTTCTTCGTTGAACAGAAAATTGAAATTAGTTTTCAAATTCTGGGTTTTTTCCTCAGAAGTTTTGTTTCAAGTGACTGACAAAGGGAAAATATGAATCTATAGCATCAAAAGATTGCAACACTTATTTCTTCTACCACTAATTAAAACTTGTTCTAATTTTTTTAAGTCTATATGACTGCATGCTTACAGTCTGGTGGTGATATTATAATGAGCCTTGCAAATCTAGGGATTTTAAGAAGGTTCACAAAAATCGACTCATACAAACATATATGCTTCTTTGATACCTGGACTGTAACTTATCCTTTCTACATTGTATTTGTACAATACTGGGGTTTTTTTGTGTTGTAAATGCATGTAATAAGTTTTGCTGCTGAAATGTTTACAAACAGCAATACAGAAGTACATTTTTCAAATCAAGTTATATTAATCATTGAACATTAGTTGTTTCTGCAGACAAGTGTTAGGCACACTGAAAGCAATATACGAAATATGCTCATATTTATTTTTATATTTTAAATTCCTTTCCCATCTGAACTGTGCCACATTTTCCAATGTAGACAAAAACCAATTTTGTGAAAAAAATTAACATAAAAAAACCAACTAAAACTTAGAAGTGTATTTAATGCTACTAAATGAGCTTTGTTTATTGAAAAGTGAACAAACAGTTAAAATCCTGTTATTCACTATGATTTCCTTTTACTGGCATGAGTCGTAACAAATACTTTGAACAGATATAAAAATATTTGTTGAAGCATTTCTTATCATTTTAGAGCTTATCCGATACTTGCACAATTTTTAACTTTTAAACATTTAAATTAACATTTTTGTATTTTAAAATTACACATTTCCTCTAAAGGAAACATATTAAGTTACTATCTACACTTTTTGGTTTTTAGAATACAATTTATCTTCAGAACACCATCTAATTCTCTAAACAAATATTTACTTTTGAAGATGTAGTTTATATTAAGAATTTAGTTTAGAATATAGTTTAAATTAAGAGCAAAAGCATACCTGCCATGGATCCAGCCATTAACCGGTGCACATGCCCAGAAATCCCAAGTTTCTGCTTTACTAGCTAGAAAACAGCAATTTTTTAATACAAAACAGAAGTAAATCAAATAAAAGGAAACAAAGCACAAAGTTTACTAAAAATATATTTAAATTGTTTCAAGGCATATTATCACCAGCTTTTCAAAGTTAAAAATTAAAACAAAATACTAATTACCGTTAACTAGTGCCTTTCAATGACTTTTCAATTTCCCAGCTCTCAATGTACATGACAATGTGCTAAAACTTTTTTGTATGAATAGTCAATACAAATCAAATCAACAATATTGAGACAAATTTGACTTGATAAAAACTATACAAAATAACTAATGTACAAGAAAGGCAAAGAAACAGTTCCCTTTTCTTATATTGCTCAGAAGGGGACATTCAGTGCCACTGGAAATCAACAAATTTAGACGAAGGAAATACCACACCACATACATGCACCTCAAACAGCTGGACTGACAAGAACTACACATTTAAATGGGAAAAATTCTATGTTTTATTAGTAAACTTTTAGGTTTCTTTAAACCCATTAAAAGAATATGAAACTTCATGTTCCCAGGGTAAAGCAAAAAAAAAAAAAAAAAAAAAAATTAATAAGGGTTGGGAAGCTACTTGTGTGGACAAATTTTGTATCTTTCTACTATAAGGTTTTTTCCACCTTCCTGTGAAGCATCTGTTACTGTCAGCAACAGGATACTATGATAGACGAATCACAGGCATGAAGCATTATGGTAAGAGAATTCTCACATTTAAAAAAACAAAACAAAAAAAAATAACCACTGTTGATGCATGTTCTGAATCACATGTGGAATTCTAGGATTTTAAAACTAATTTAGTGCCTAACCACTAGGTCTTAGGAGTCGTAAACACTTATGTTATGTCATTCTCTTATTCATAACTACAGAGAGATGCGTTACATAATGCCAGTTGGGGAGCTTACATTTAAGACTCTGAAAATGACTCTGGGTATCTTTTCAAGTTTGCTCTTTGAAAAGATACCAGGCTTTTAAACGTTAGCTCCCCAACTGGCATTGTGTAACTTCTCTCTTCCAAAATATGCTAAAAAGGAAGCCTTCACAGCAGTTTTTCCAAGTCTGATCCAACTCCCATAGACTTCAGTACAGTTTGTTCCACTGACCTAAATGGGAGCCGAATCCAAGCTTTGAAATAATTCCCAAATGCAAATAGTAAAAGCATTATTTTGACAAAGTATTAGTAATGCTCAAATACGTACTTATACAAGTAGCCAAGATACAGAAGGTATCTCCAAGATTTATCACTGGAGGACTAAACATATAGCAATAAGAAGCAATGCAACATTTCAGGGTTCCAGAGCATCCATGCATTTTAGACCACCCCCCTTCTCCCTATTCCCCAAAAAATAAAGATATGGTGCAAAACAAAAGCCAGGTTCCACCAAACGCGACAAATTCTTTCAAATTTAAAAATTTTACTTTATTCAAGTACTGTCCAACCCAATATTAAAAAGGCAGCAGAGGTGCTACATTTACATTCTACATTTTTGAAAGCCAAGGCCCCCTTTTAATTATACCTAACAAAATGGCTAGCAGTAGACCCCAGAGTGGGGTGGGTTCTTTGTCTATTTGTTTCAAAAATATACTCTGCTTATTCATGGTAAAACAATACACTAAACTTTAAGGAAAAAATTGCTCACAAACTGTACCAGAAACACTTTCAATGTTGCCCTTACCTTTTTAAAAAGGGTAGATTAATGTATACTTTAAATTAAATCTGAAAAAAGAGGGTTATTTAATAGGACACAAACCTAACTATTGCTTGATTTTAAGAAACTGTGTTCATTGTAGCTGAAAAGAAAACAATATAAATCAAAACTACCTTTTTATATTGGTCAAATGCCATAAACTGAATTGCACCATATGGAAAGATTCTAATCATCATTGCCCCGTTTCCTTTATATAACCCAAGGTAACCCTCCTTTTTTGGGACAGCAAGCAATGTAGAAAACACTCCTGTCAGCAATACAAAGAAAGATATTTAACAGTTACAATGAACAAATATTCAAGCTAGGATTACTAACAATAAGACAGTATATATAAATAACTAAGGTCAGACCACAATATGTACGCTAAAGCTTGAAGGACAGAAAAACAACTTAAGAGTGCCCAAATATTATCCAAGGTAAATAAGTTTAACCTTAAATTTACTAGCCTTCTCACCTCCCAGACTCAGTGGAAACTCCTAATGGACCAATGTACTGAGGTCCCATGTTTTTGTAAAATGTGACCAGAGAAGAAGGAAAACTATTCCATGCAGTGCCTCCCCCGCAAAATACTATGTGCTAAAAATACCACAAAAAATTAATAGATACTGTCAACTTCAATTCTAGTTCATTAAAAGGAGAAATTTACTATGCCTGCCCCTCACTCCCTTTACCAGTATTTGTAGCTTTACAATCATTTTCTTATTTAAATGTTTTTCATCTTCCCATTTCTGCATGAAATGCGGAAATTGAACAACTGACTACACAGGAAAACAGGAAATGATGTACAGGCTTTTTATGACACTCATCACTACTGTACTTAAGTATCTATCATTCAATACCAAATTCATTACTACAAAGGAGTGCTGTGGGAATAAAGCAGTATTATCCTCATTTATAGATGGGGAGCTGGCCAAAATCAGACACAAAATTTGGGCAAGGCAAAGTAAGGAATTGACTCTCCTTAGTAACAGAACACTTTACTTACTATGCACAAGTGCTATCAAATGCACAAATTTTAAAAAACAGAGCAACATGTTCCCACAAGTCTGTATGCAAGTCTCTTGTTATCTGTATATACAAACATTTTTATATAACAAAAATGTTTACTCATGAAACTGAGTTTTCTTTTCCTCGTTTTCTGTCCTAAACTAATCCTTCAACTTGATAACTTTGGTTTACTAACCGAACTGGAAGGAGAAAGTACTCTTTTAAAAAGTGTTCTGGGGTGAAAATGACAAACACCATTTAATTTGAAAATTGCACAGTTCACTTGATCTTGGCCTACAAGAAGCCGAGAAGTGATTTAACACACTGTGAAAACAAGCATTTTTTTGGTGTTTGTCCCTGTCCACCCTTCCCCAGTTCACAAAAACTGCTCTTCTAACCTTTGTTCTTGTTCTACCTACATCTCATCTACTTTTCCCTCATGTTTCCCCCTTTCGTCTTTGTGCATTCAATTCAAATCTAGTCATTCCTAGTACTACAGAAATCAAGTGACATATCCTTGATACAGGAGAATGTAACATTTAATTTAATGCACGTTCACAAAACAAAGTTAAAAACCTTAGTCAAACATAGTGTTATATCTGACGGCAATTATATTAGATTCATATTCAAACATGCACATATGTGACTGTGATGTTGCAGTCAAGTATACCTGATGTTCCCCATTTCTTTTGTACATTGAACAAAAGACACAATCATTTGAATACACTTTCTATGGCTTAGAAGTTCTCCTCCCCACATGCCCGTATTAAAGACTCTTTCTTGAATTTTACTGGGATTTTGTACATGCATAAGTTTTCTTTATGTTAACTTAATCAAACTGCAAATTATTTCCAAGTTGCGCAGTAATGGGCCATTATTCAACAAAACATTTTATATTATTCACACAAGGGGGCAGTGTTACAATCACTTCGGGAATACCGTTGAATATGCTGACTTTTGTGGGTTTATTCTCTCAACCATCAGGTGCCATTAATGAGGTAATGAATTACAGGTCACTTGGAACAAATGCAAGGTACAGTCAGTTAATGGGGAAAAAAATCAAGTACCTTACTCTAGACTCACTGCTAGCATAAGTAGCATCATTGCCTTGGAATATGCACACAGGAAAGGCCTGCAGAATATGACTGTTTATAAGAAACTATTTCCTTTTAATAACAGCTGTTTTTAGATAGATAATCCCAGCTGTAATGACAGGCTGTTCTGTGCTTATCTACCAACCCCTGAAATATATGGGTCCTGAGCTCTACGCAACAGGAGTTAAGAACAAGAGAAGTAACACAGACTTTTTAGTTCTAATATTTTTGGCTTAAGGAAGGGCAGGCTTGATTCTGTGAAAATCCTTACTTCTGTCAGAGCAGATCAAACCCTGGCCCAACATGTTACTGACATTTATTCCCCACAACACAACCTGTAAAATTTAAGTACTGAAACTTGAGTGTTCTGCAGATAGCTCCCTCACTTTAGCAGTCATTTCTAACTCTAAAACACAGCAAGAAAGCAACTGAATTGTATGGGCAAATACAACTGTCTTATCAAACTATTGCATCTATTTACAAGTAATACTGTTAAGCACATGAAACTACCTTCCTAACTAATATAAATTGGCATGTTTTTAAAGATGTACAGAAGTCATCTTACCTAGATGTTTGTAATGGTGATTATGAGCTTGCAGTAAAATCTTTACTCGATCCAATGGTGCAATGGTACTTTTGGCACAACACCCAGCAACACCTTACCACAACCAACAAAAAAAAAAAAAACACACATACAAAAGGAGGGAAAGCAAAAGTTGTTCATATCAATATGGAAATACAATGTTTCTCTACTAGATAAAAAAATCTACCCAGAAATTAAAGCATCAACAAACTCTTTTCAAGGAAAAAAGATATTTAAAAATTCTGTGTTTCTGTGAAAGTGAGCAAGATCAACTTTAACACCCTTTTAAACAGATCACCCTTCTGAGCTGTTAATGCCCAATAACCTGCTTTGGCAGAAATTAAATTTTCCCTATTCTCTCTTTAGGTATGCAATACCAACTGAGCTTTCGCATGTCCACTCTCTCAGTGCCATTTCAGCAGCATGACTTGGTTCTTAGCTAATCATTAGCCAGTCAAAAAACATGGTAATGAGTACAGATTAACATCTTAACACCTCTTTATGAATACCAAGTAGAGCTGCAAGACCACTACTGTGGTTGGTACCTCTGCAGAAGTCTACTTCCTCTCCATATCATAATTCTTCCCCTCAAATCATTCTTCAGAAGCCATGAGTGCAAGCATAAAACTTCAAAAGACAAGACTTTCCTGAATGCACAAGGATTAACCTTTACCTATTCTGAAACGTATATAAATAGGCAGACATGCATCAATCAAGCAAGTTGTATTACAAGTAAAAACAATTCTACTTGCTTGGGACTCTCCTGTAAGCCACAACCCTTTTAATTAGAGTTACAAAGTATATTAACATAAAAACAGGGTCTCTTTAAACCTAGCCCATTTAGCTTACTCCTCACATATGCCTTATAAAAATCTAGTTTTCAAAGGAAAATGTTGGGAAAGAAACAATACCAAAAGCAAATCTACCCCTAACATTCGTCTCCCCTCAAGCTTGTGTGTAAAAGATCTGCAAAATCTAAAGTACTGATACTAAAACAGATTCCAAGACTTCACACCAATCTAATTATTAGCAAATGTTAAAACTTTGGTTCCAACACACTGAGATAGGAGGCTGCAAACATGCAGGTAAACCTCTGCAGATTTGTGCCTGCACAAACCAACTCACAAAACAGAGACTATTTCTTGTCTTCTTTTAGGCTCTCTCTACATAGGATGACTTTCTGGGTACTTTTTTTTAAATCACCTGTTGTCTTCTCCTAAATCAGTGATGCTCAACCTTGTATCCCCACAGGCCAGATGGGCAGCACCCTGTCCATCTATGGGCTAAATCCACCTGGTGGTCCAGAACTGGTACCCAGCACAAGTGTAGTAGGCACCACCCCACCACATGGAGGGAGACAGGAGACAGCCTGGGCCCCAACCCTGCTTGGCAAGGGAAGATGATGTGGTTTGTCCCCAGGGGGACATGGCTTTGTCCTTGATTCCATATGCAGAGGGAGGAGATGTGGCCTGGCCCCAAGGGGGAAAAGGAGTGCAGCTGGGCTCTGACCTGCAGGGTGGGCTTGGGAATTTGGTAATGGAACCCAAATTTCTTGACCCAGGCTCCACGACCAGAGACTGAGCACCAGCCCCCTCCCCTAGCTGATGGAAGCCGGGTGCTTGCCAAGGGAAGTAACTAGTCCAAACTTCAGGGCTGTGCCTACCCACCCACCTGCACGGTGCAGAGGCTCGCGCGTGCGGCCACTGCCCTGCATTTTTTGAATGTACAAGCCACCGCCATTCCCCTCAGCGTCTTTTCACAGCTCTAAAAAAAGCTCAACCCCGCGCAAAAGGCGGCGCCCGGCCTCGCCCCCCCTCGCGGGAGGGACCGCGAGGGGTAGGGGCGGGCAGCGCGGGGAGGGGGCCGCGAGGGCGGGGGCAAGGTGGGCAGTGGGGGAGGGGCGCGGCCCGCCGGGGACAAGGGCTCCCTCCGCCCCCAGCAGCGCGATGCCCCCTGGGGTGCACGGGGCTGTCGGGTCACCCGCTCCGCCGCGGCCAAGTCACGTACGCATTTACCTCCCGCGACGAGAGAACGGAGCCAATAGAAGTCCGGACGCGCGGGGGCCGGGGGTAGCCCGGGCCCAGGCGCCGCGGGGGCGGCCATGGGGGTGGGAGGCGGCACTCACTCGACGCTTCCGGGCTGCGCTGCGGCATGGACCAGCCGCAGTTGTAGGGACTGACCGGCGCCTGCTGATGACATCCGAAGCTGGCAACTCTCCCAGCCGCGGCGGGGGTGGGGCCTGCAACCCTTCGGCCAGTACGGCTGCGTGGCCGCGGGAGGCTCCGCCCAGCGCAGCCGATGGGGCGGGGCCACGTGAGCAGGGGGCGGGGTCGGACCCGGCAGCGCCTTGGAGCTACTTCGACGTGTTCCGCGCTGCTTCCGCGTGGCCTAGGCTGCCACAGGCGGGTTTTCAAGCCCTGGCCCCGGCCGCCGGCCAGGTCCGTGCGGCTGGCGCCCGCGTTGCTCCGGGCCCCCACTGAAGGTTTCGGGGCAGGGCTCCGAGGCGGCGCCTTACAGGGCAAACGCGGGGCAGCGACGATGGCAGCGAGAGGGAGGCCCCCCTTGGATGCGCTGGCAGGAAGCCTGGACCGGGGGCGCTTCCTCTGCCGCGCGGTCACGGCTCGCCCAGTGCCGTAGCAAGTGGGACGAGCGGGGCTACTGCTCCGGGCGCCGAAGCGAAGGGGCTGCCCAGCCAAGGCGGAGCGCGGGGACAGGCGTGAGCAGCTCATGTTGCGGGATGCAGGGACCGGGAAGGGTGGCTCCTGCTGCTGCGTGCACTCCCAGGCAAGCCTGGTGGGCCTTGTGCCCCCCAAATCTGTGGGTGCGGTGAGAGTGGGCTGCTGCTGTGGGCTTTAACCCGGGCGCCAAACTTTGTTGCTACCGCACTGGGCTCACCTGCAGCCTAACCCTTGCAGGGCACTGGGCGTAGTCCTGGCCCTTGCTTCTCCCACTGCTCTCCCCCTAGCACCAGGTTTCAATATGTAGCCTAATTCAAGCCATTGGTTTTTGATAGCCCATATTCCAGGACACTTAATGGCCTGCATGGGTGGCTGGTGCTGCCTTAGTTGGGGGGGCACATGCCCCCCCCCCCCCCAGTGACCAGTCAGTGACAGGGGGAGAGGTCCCCCCCCAGCAAAACTTACGGACCAGTGAGTGGCTGCAGCATTCCTGGAAGCACCCATGGCCTACATCGGACGCTCACACTCACCAGCCAGCACTCGCAGAGGAGTACCGGCACTCCTGCCTTCCGTTGCCTGAGTGGGGAGTGTGGCCTGACAGGAGGTCCACATAAACCCCTATACATCGCCACTGATGGCCTACACTCAGGAAGTTGCACTTGCCATGTTCACACTGCTTCATGAAGATGAATTTGTATACAAGGATTTCCATAGGGTTGACCACCTTGAGCAAGGAATTGGGCAACATGACCTCTGGTAGTACCTTCCAGCCTTGCTCTTTTACAATTCTCTAAGTAATTATCAACCTAGTCTGGCAGGTGAGGTAAGTAAAGATACTGTAGGTTGATATTATCTGGGAATCAGGCTCAGAGAGGCTAAGGGAGGAAGTCATGGTTAGAACGCAAAGACTCCAAACAGGTAGTCTGTGTTCAGGCTGCTGACCCAACTTTGCTTAAAGCAAGACTTTCTCTTTCAAATGCATGTCAGCTTCTCTTTACATTCATTGATTTGCTTTTGTGCTGCTTATTACATACATTGGGTGTCCCAGATGTATTTCTTTCTTTTCTCCAAACTTACCTCCCACTCATTCAGTTCACAATCCCCCATTGTCTTCAAGATTTCAAATAACTTCTGCTTCATTCCTAAACTCCCCCAGTAAACAGCCTCATTCCATCAAATCTCAGTTACTTTCTACCTGTGCTTATGTATGCTATTGGAGTCCTTTGGCTCCTCCCAACTTGTTATGAAAAACACTACTTCTGAAGCCTCCTACTGCTTTTACTTCTGACAGACAACTCAGGGCTCTCTTCTAGCAGGACTAGTCTGTGAAATGCAGGAGGTCCTGAAGTCAATGCCTTCACAAAAAATGGTGTTTCCAGCCAGATATCAGACTGGGAAGAAGATGGTGGTATATTTCTGGACTCCACCTACAAATAGCATCTGGCTAGGAAAATCAACAAAGTTAACTGCTGCTCAACAGTGGTTTGTGTAAAAATTGAAAGTCTGATTGTGTTCTGTTTGGTTCCCCTGGACTTCTTGAGTCTGGCTTTCTTGGTAAGTCTGAAATATGTCTATGAGCTCTGCAAGGCATCTTTGATTGTTTCCTCCTCTTTGCAAGAGGAAAATACATTTGTCAGGAGGCCTCGGGTGCCTCTACACTAATGCTCATAGCATAGGGTGTAAGCAGGAGGAACTGTGCCTCCTGATTGCAAGTAAGAACCCAGACTTGGTAGGACTCACAGAAACCTGGTGGGACCCTACCTACGACTGGGTGGTGGGCATTCAGAGATACACCCTATATAGAAGAGACAGGACAGAGAGGAAAGGTGTGGGGGTTGCGCTCTATGTCGAAGAGCACCTCACATCATCAAGGATTAGCTTCAGGTTAGAGGAGGGTCAGGCAGAGACACTATGGGTCAAACTACAAGGGGAGCGTGGCAAAAGGGACCTTACAGTGGGTGTCTACTACAGACCATCCAACCAGGGGGAAGAGCTAGACCAGGACTTCTCCAGTCAGCTTATGGAGGCGGTTAGGTCAAGGGATGTTATTGTCATGGGTGACCTAAACTACCCAGACATTTGCTGGGAGGAGCAGACAGCCAGGTCTGACCACTCGCATAGGTTCCTGGCTGTATTACAGGACCTTCACCTTATCCAGGAAGTGCACAGCCCCACTAGGCATAACGCCTTGCTGGACCTGGTCCTGGCCACGGGGGATGACCTGCTGAGGGGACTGCAGGTCCTTGACCACCTGGGCAATAGCAATCATCACCTGCTGGATTTCATTATCCAACACAGGGCATCTAAGGCTCACACCAAGGCTAAAGCCCTTGACTTCAGAAGGGCCAACTTCAATGAACTTAGAAGAGTAGTGGGGGAGGCACTGAGGGCCCAGAAGGTAGAGGAGATAGGAGTCCATGAGGGATGGTTGTACCTTAAGAGGGTGATTCTCCAGGCCCAAAGGATAAGTCCCTGAGAGAAGCAAGCAGGGTAAGAGTGCTCAGAAACCCCCTTGGCTCAGCAAGGGCATTCAGCAATGCCTGAGGACTAAAAGGGGGTGTACAACCAGTGGAAGGGAGGAACTATTACCAAGGAGGAGGAGTACTCCTCGGCCCATGAGTGTAGGAGGGCTATTCGGAAGGCCAAGGCAGAGATGGAACTCAGGCTAGCGTCCAGGATTAAGGACAACAAAAAGTCCTTTTTCAAGTACGTTGGGAGCAGAAGAGGGCACCAGGCAATGTAGAGCCCCTGCAAGACACAAACAGTAATCTGGTGGCCACACCAGACAAGAAAGCTGATATTTTTAACAGTTTCTTTGCCTCTGTTTTCTTGAACAGGGACTGGGATATCCCACCTACAAGAGGTAGGGACAGTCTTGGGGATAGCTCTATCAAGCCTTCAGTCTGTGCAGATGTAGTTAGGGATCTTCTGGAAGGGCTAGACATTTTTAAATCTGCAGGTCCAGATGCCCTCCACCCAAGAGTGTTGAGGGAGCTGGCAGGGGTCATCACAGAGCCCTTGGCCCGGCTGTACGAGCATTCGTGGTCATCTGGCCAGGTGCCGGGGGATCGGAAACAGGTTAATGTGGTCCCAATTTTCAAGAAGGGGAGGAAGGAGGACCCAAGTAACTATAGGCCTGTAAGCCTCACCTCAGTGCTCGGGAAGATCTTGGAAAGAATCATTAAGGAGCACATCTGTGGGGGGCCTGCAGGGAAGATCATGCTCAGAGGCAATCAGCACGGGTTCACCGAAGGTAGGTCCTGCCAGACCAACCTGATTGCCTTTTATGACCAAGTAACTAAATCCTTGGACGATGGTGTCACCATGGATGTAGTCTTTCTAGACTTTAAGAAGGCCTTTGACACTGTCTGTCACCCCATCCTCATCAATAAATTAAGCGACTGTGGCATTGATGCCTACACAGTTGGATGGGTAAAAAATTGGCTGACGGGGTGTACCCAGAGAGTAGTGGTGGATGGGTTGTACTCAACCTGGCAAGATGTGAGCATTGGGGTACCCCAGGGCTCAGTCCTCGGGTCTGCACTGTTTAACATCTTCATCAGCGACTTGGACGAGGGGGTGGAAAGCACGCTGTCCAAATTTGCTGATGACACTAAGCTGTGGGGCGAGGTGGACGCACTTGAAGAGAGAGAGAGAGACTGCAACTAGATTTAGACAGACTACGAAAGTGGGCAGATGAGAATAGGATGGGGTTCAACATAGTCGAATGCAGGGTGCTGCACCTTGGGAGAAGGAATCCACAGCATACATACAGGCTGGGGAGTTCCCTTCTTGAACACACAGAGGCGGAAAGGGATCTTGGGAGTCATTATTGACTTCAAGATGAACGAGCTGCCAATGCCAGAACACAGCCAGCAAGGCCAGCCATACCTTGTCATGCATCCAAAGGTGCATCTCAAGCCGGTCCAGAGAGGTGATACTCCCCTTCTATGCGACTTTGGTCAGGCTGCAGTTGGAGTATTGCGTCCAGTTCTGGGTGCTGCACTTCAAAAGGGATGTGCCCAGCCTGGAGAGGGTTCAGAGGAGGGCCACCTGCTTGGTGAGAGGGCAGCAGGACAGGCCCTACGAGGAGAGACTAGAGGACCTGAACCTGTTCAGCGTCAGCAAGAGGAGGCTGAGGGGGGACTTGGCTGCCTACAACCTCATCAGGGGAGATCAACAGCAAATAGGCAGAGCCCTTTTCTCCCCAGCACCACCTGGGGTGACAAGGAACAATGGCAATAAGCTGATGGAGAATAGGTTTAGGTTAGAGATCAGAAGGCAATATTTTACAGTTAGTGTGGCCAAAATCTGGAACCAACTTCCCAGGGAAGTGGTTTTCACCCCTACCTTGGGCAAATTCAAGAGGAGGTTGGATGATCTCCTGTCTGGGGTCTTGTGAACCCAGCATTCATTCCTGCCTGTGGCAGGGGGTTAGGCTAGATGATTTGTTCAGGTCCCTACTGACCCTAGATACTATGAAACTAATTATCTGCCAAATACCACCTCTTTTCCGACATCAGTGAGATGTCAATTGCCATACAACATTGTTGTGTAAAAATTACCATTGTTGTCATAAATTGTACAGTTCTGACACTTCCCTTTCCTTTTATTACATGGAGAATATAATGGTGAACAATGTTGACATTTAAATCATTATCATCAGAGACACGTGAGTTGATATCTCAGATGAACAGGACTGTTCCCACCTCTCACAGTTGCTAGTCCAGCCCTTCTGCAAATGCATAATGTAATGAATTGCTTTATGTTTGTTGGAAGCCCCTTGTGGCTCAGGGTTAGAATCCTCGTGTATACCACAGAAGACTGAGGTTCAATTCCCCAGTGCTGATACAAGTACAGCCATGGAGGCACCAAACCTCTGGACTTAGTCTGGCCTTTGGATTCTGTCTCAGTGCCCTAATGGATGGCCTGGGCAGCCTCTGCTCTTCTGTACTGTTGCCTAGGCACATGTGTTGACAGATCCAGGTGATCTACCACGCATACACCATGAAGGATCCACAGTTGTCAAACTCTCCCTCATATTTGTTGAGTTCTAAGTATAGCAATTGCAAATGGAGGCATTTTTTAAATTAATATAGATTTTGGAGAACAAGACATCAACTTCAGAGAACTACTAAGTCACAGTGGCCCACACCTGCTGTTTCCAAATCCTGTCACTGACACAGTTATACTTTGAGGAGCGGTGGTTCATTTCCCAATTTAGAGAGAGACCGAAGGGAGTAGACAAGATTCCCACTGGACAGCATGTCTGAAGCAACAAATAGAAACAATTCTGGTCTCCCATCAAGAGTGACTGAAATTTTGGGAGGGAGGCCCTGCTTTTCCTTCCAGTCATATTTTCTTGCTCCCATTTCCTTGTGGCAAGTATTAGACAGCAATCAGCAGCTTCTACCAATTCATGAAAATGGAGATGGCAAGGGCAAGAATATCAGGGAAGCTTTCAGTTTTGCTCCTTGCACAGGTGAGGAAAACAGCTGCTCTTCATATTGCATCAACCTTTTTCCATCTCTCCTGGATGGAAAGTGGCAGTAGCTTTTCTCTTGCTATGGCCTGTTCATTAAGCATTTATGCGTGAGGGGGTTTCATTACAAAGTTGATGTTTCCATAGGCAAAGGCAATGTACATATATCGTCCTATATTTTAGAGACATTCCTTGATTCTTAGAGTTACAAACAATAAAGCAGTTCTTTCACTGCAAAAAACCCCGACATAAATCAAATGATTTCAAGGAGTCACAACTTCAAGGAGACATTGAACCCCTGTTCCCCTTCTAATAAATTAGTGATTGTACAGGCACTTTAGGCATCACCTTTGTTATGATGCCACAACTGGCGCCTCCAGAATTAATAGAAGAATTTGCCTTATTTTTAAACCCAGTGGAAATGTTGAGGCAAGGGGATTTCCAGTGTACCCTTTTGGATTAAAAACTGGCTACAGGCTGCAGAGCTAAACCTGATGTTCCTGTCCATCCTGGCGGTGGTGTATGGATGGACTGTGGGATCTAGCGTGTCTTTCCCGTCCCCCCCCACCGCCTTGTGATTTCGGGACCTGGCGGATACTGGTGTCACTGAAGGAATCTCTGCCCTGCTGCGCCTTTGGGGCTTCCCGCAGCGGATTTCTCCCTCGGCCTCCTCTTGCAACGTGCGGAAAGGCCAGTCGCCTGCCTGGAGAGGCCAGGGAGGGGCAGCCAGGGCAGGACAGGGAATCCGGCTCCGGCGAAGGGAGGGGATCCAGCTCGCGTTTTGCTTCCTGCCCGGGAGGGCTAGGTCCAGCGAGAGCGGAGCCCAGCGTCCCTCCCAGAGGGTCTGGCCAGGGGAGACACGACCCTTCCGGGGAGAGCACATTTCGCTGCCCCGCTCCTGGGCTCCATATTCCGCGCGGGGCTCGCCTGGCAGCGGGGGCCGCCCCGGGAGGGACGCGCCATGGAGCCACTGGCCGCTGCCCCGCGGGGGTCGCCGAGCCGTGCGGGGGTCGCCGCGCCCCGCTGACACCGCGCCGAGCCTGGTACGTATCGGGGACGGGGACGCGGACGGGTCCGGCGGACGGGCGGGCGCCGCCGCCTCGTCTCTGCCCTGCCCTGCCCTGCCCTGCCCTGCCGCCGAGTCCTGCGGCTGCTCGGGCGACGGCGAAGTTTAGCTGCAGCTTCTCGAGGGGAGACGTGGAAAGTCTCGGGGCCGCTCACGCCGCCGGCCCGGAAAGTTAGAGCTACTTTGCAAACTCCCAGGGAGCTCGGGTGCAGGAGGGGAAACCACGGGCCGGCCCTGGGCCGAGGAGGCTGCCGAAGGGCTTCATCCCCCTCTTTCTTCTCCCCGGGTGAAAGGCGCAGCACGCTGGGCCAGGAGAGCCAGCTTGCAGGGATCCCTGGCTGCGGCCGCGCGCGCCGAGACCCTGCCTGGAAAAACCCGCCGGGCGAGCAAAGCCGCTCGAAACCTCCGCGCAGGGGCAGGGAGTCATTAAAGGAACACTGAGCAGAAGGCTAGGCCCCTCACGAGCCTTTCCAAGAGCAAGCAGGGGCCGTGCAGCATCCTTCCGAGGTCGCCTTTAACGTCTCAAACAAAAAAAAAGTCAGTGTGTTTTGTTGTTGTTTAAAACCAACGAAGCCCAAGTTCCGTGGTGTTTTTCCAAGTTTCAGCAGAGGAACTCCAGTCATCTGTGTGGATTCACTTCCTCGGAGCTGGAAGCAGAGGGTGACCCATTGTTTGGTTTCTCTGCAGCTCGGGCGAACATTTCAAACTGCACCAGACCACCTCTAGCTACTTTTCTACCTCTTACAAAACAATTCCTCCCCCTGCCTGCTCCTGCTCAGAGCCAGCTGCTGGTTTCTGATTCCACACCCCTACTGCAAGGAGGGAGCAAACCATGTTTTGTTCAGCACATCCCCTTGTTCAAGGAACCCTTCCCTCTCAACAAGTCTTCAGAGAAAACAGCTTCGCTGTGGAGCAGGGTCCAGAGGCCCTTTTCCTGAAGTGGAGCATAATGAGTTAGCTATTTGATTTTGTAGCCAGCCAGGCCCCCTTGCACTAATGCAGCTAACATGTAATGATGGAGGGGCAGCAGAGCTGCAGACCCTCCTGCCACACCTCTTAACTCAGTGAATCACAAGGAAATAGTTCCCTTCCATTGCTACTGTTTGCCACTGCTCCAAAAAGCAATTATTGCAGGGAATCAGAGAAAATATTTCCCTAAAAACAGTGTTTTGCAAGTGGGAACAGAGAATCTGAGCCTCCTCGCAGAACATTCTTGCTGCAGCTGCAGAGAGAGTTATGCTTCCACCTGGGAAGATAAACTGAGGCAAATTAGTTGGAAACTGGGTGAATTTATATGGGGCAGGTGGTCTGAAAGGAGATGAGGTTAATGGCCTGAGAGGAAATTTAGTCCAGGCTGGGTACCATGGGTCTAGTGGGGTGGAGTCTTTGGGGACTTCAGGAAGAGAGTAGCCTAGTTTACTGGATCAAATTGATTGGGGCCAGGTGGCCTGTCTGAGTGGAATTGATTGGGGCCAGGTGGCTTATTTAGGAGGGGGCAGAGGTTAACTTAATATAGATGTGAATTATAAGCATCTAAAATAATAGAAAAATATGCTAAACAGAAAATGGGGCTGATTCATCCATAGCATAACACAACAATCAATGCTGTTACACCACAAATAAATACGGGTTAATAGTTATAAATGCAAACGACATTTAAACAACAGATTCTACACCACTCTGGGTACATAACAGCTGCTCCACTTAATGAGATACTGTTCCTTTAAGGAGTGGAAAGAAGTTGTGCATGTGGGTATCCAGAGCAGGGCACCAGTGTATTGATGTTGCTGTGCACTAGCACATGGAGTCACAAGAGTAAGGCAGTGTAAACAAACTGGTCAGCAGAGTTATAGTAGATATGATTTGGTCACATGTCTCTAGTTCTAAAGACAAAAACACCAAAGTAGAAAGTTATAAAACTGGACAAAAATGCACTTGTACTATTAGATATCTAAAATGTGATTAGTAACATAGCTGGCTAAGATTAAGAGTATCTTTAAAATTTAAAGCCCATGGAGAAATTCAAGCAAATGTAATAAACACGTAACAAAAAATAAAGACGCTTGTGCATAATAGTATATCTCTTCAATGAGGGTCAATAACTTTGGTTTCTTAAGTTAAAATGTATTCTAGGCTTAGTAATATTTCTGTGAAGAGTCCCAACTGCTGTGCTGCCTCCTTACCCATTGAAGTCAATCACCATCTATCAGGATCCAAGTATCCTAAAACTTGTCTATTGCTTGTTAGTGGAGAGAGAGCTGGAGAGGTAGCATATTTGGAGGAGGAAAGAGGATTGCTTTTAGCTCTTAGCAGTGGTGCCTTATAGCCATGTGAGGGGTAGTACTGATGTGCTCCAAAGGGAACTCTCCTTGCTCTCTGGGAGGAGACAGGTTGCATTTTGGTACTATAATGGATGAGTTTGTGTGAAGCAGATAATCAATAAAGAAATAAATTAAAAGTGATCTGTAAGGATAATTCTTTCTCATAGCATAATATTTTGAAATACCTATTAATGTTGTTTCATTATAGCTGGCATGCTGTTCATGATGGCTAACATTTGCCTAAGCAATAGCATTTCTGTGGTAAACTGTTTTCAGTCACTTACAAGCATCCAAAACACTCACCTATTAGGCTGAAATTTTCCAGGCTTAGTCTCCGCCTGAAGGTTAATTTTTTTATTAAGGTTGACCCAAAGTGGTTCAGCCACATTTTTTAGTTCAAGAACAATATAAAACATTTCTTGTAAAATGTATACAATTTTTTAAAATTCTGAGTAGTGGTAGCAGTATGAGATAGGGGACTTATACGTAGCAGGGAAACAGTCTTTCATCAAGAGTTTTCAAGGGAAAACTGGTTTCAATCTGATGGTCCTTTTAAAGTTACTTTGGATCAATACAATGTGACTGGTACCAATTTTTATTGCTTCGACTGTTTGGAGCAAAGGTTGGCTATACCAAACAGGGAATAAGGTAGAGTTATCCACCTCTCTGTAATCTGCTATTACAGGGGTTGGCAATATATGGATCTGGCCCATGAAGCCATTTGATCAGGTTTGTGGATGTCCAGCTCCAGCTGCATTCAGTGGCAGGCTGCTTCAGTGTTGGTTGCTGCCTTGAAGGGAAGCAGCGGTAGTGGCACCTAGTGCCTGCCAGATCACCTATTCCTGACTTAAAAGCTGCCTAAAAGGGTTGCCAACCACTGCATTAGTACATGCACATCAAAGGTATGCCTCTTCCAAAGAGATTTGTTGCCACTGTTTAATTGTTTAAAGATAAAGTTTGTTTTGAGGCACCAATTTGCTGTAGCCCTTCTTCTCCCACACTTTTATTCATACATATGAGGGGTGTCAAACTTATTTGGCCCCATGGGCAGGATGAGTAGCATAGGACCAGTCCATGGGCCTGATAAATGGTGCAGGGCTGGCCCTGTGGGCTGGACTGGGTCCATGTGCCCCTCCCCACCCATGCCAGATCCAGCGCACACACAACCCACTCTGGCTGGTCCAGGACTGTGCCTCATATGGCAGTGTGTAGGGCTGGTCCAGGACAGGCACCACACACAGCACCCACTACAGCTAGTCAGGGACTCGGCAGGAAGGAGCTTGGCATCCCAGGCACTTGGCTACCACCATGAGAAACAAGACATAGTGCCAGCTTCCTTCCTGCAGTGCTGCTGGAGCTCCAGCACCACTACTTTTGCTTTGGTGCTTGGCAGCCAAGTGGGCAAGAACCCCATAACACTGGAGCCCCAGCAACACCATGGGAAGAAGCCTGGCACCACAGATGCTTGACCGCCACAGTGGGAACAAGACACGGTACTGGGCTTGTTCCCGTGATGCTGCAGGGTCCAGTGCTGCAACTCTTACCTGAGCACTTGCCTGCCACAGCAGAAAATTCCCCTATTACAGTCAAAGTTGGGGCAAAGTCTGCAGGCTGGCTGACCCAGCATTGCGGGCTGGATGCAGCCGGGGGAGGGGGGGGTGTATCTTTTACCCTTCATATATATGAGTTCTCTAAATTGTGAAAGGCTTTTTAGTATAATTTTCTCTATGTGGAAAAGTGTGTTTATCTATTTGATTAATACTACCGACTGTAGGGTGTACATTGACGGCTACTTTTGATTGTTTAGGCCCAAACCCTATTTATGTTGCGAGACTGAAGAAAGTAAGACCCATTTGGTCTTGCTGGCAGGGAAATCAGCAGAATGGGTTTACATCTCTGGGTAGGGTCCAAGAACCTGACAACTTCTAAAATCAGTCCATTGGACTTAATATGGTAAGCTGCCAAGTTAGCATAGACATTTTAGGTGTTACATTATTTTCTTGCTATTACAGATAATTAAGATTATATGAAGTTATATTAAATTATTTGAAATTAGAGAGTGGCCTCTGGCACAACGTCCCACACTTTTGGCTAATGCAAGCACCAACAGTGAGCTAGAACCACCCCTTTGATTGGAAAAGGAAGGGTCACTAATACACAGCAAGGAACACTATCAGGTTAACAAAATATTAATTAAAAAATAGATTTTTACCTTGTGCTTTACTCACTACACCTTAGATTGTTAACCTGAAATATTTTTTTAAGTTGTGCTTATGTATCTGACATCTGGCAAGAAGCCAGCAGAGTATGAATTTGTAAATGTGTGTGGATGCTTCTTTTGAAGCTGTGGTTCTCAACCTTTTTTGTACCTGAGCCCATTTGTAAACATCAATGGCCAGTCCCAACCCAGTGCTCCTCACTCCCAACCCATTGTCCCCAGGCTCCAACCTCTTAGTGTGTAGGGCGGGATGGGGTGTTGGGGGGGGCATGCAGGGTCCTGAATAGCCCCTTGCAGTCTGGAACTCTGCCAGACTGCAAGGGAAAAACCATGGTTTCCCATGTTTTTCCCCTTTAAAGGAGAATCCATTTTTAAAGTTTGTTCATGACCCTTTCATATATTCTTGCAACCCACTTTTGGGTCATGACCTGCAGGTTGAGAAAAGCTGTTTTAAAATACATACTTTCTCTTTTTACCCCATTTCAAATCTCTCCCTTCTTTATCCAGTCTTCATTCTACCTACCTCACACAACTATAAGATTAACATGTTGCTTTCTCCCAAATTGACTCCTTTCTTTCCAAATCCATGTTCTCCCTTTTTTGTACTCAAAGTTATTAATTCTTTTTCAGTCCCATTTCCTCTTCCACAAATCTGTTTTCAACCTGGTTCTCCACTCTTCAAGTCCACTTTTATTATCACTGATCAGTCAGTTCTAGCTCATTCTTTCCTAGATGCATTCTGTCCTGCGTTAATCACTTCTTTACTCATGATCCTGTCAGTTAATTCACAAACTATGTAATCCTTGGTCTCATCCCCATTCTCTTCCCAAGCATTTCATCCTTGAATTACTTCACACCCCATCCCAATCCTGACTGTTCATTCTGTCCCCTTTTCTCTACCGGTGTTTAATAGTTGTTGTTCTTTCCATATGCAACCACCATTTAAATCTCGTCTCCTTTCCTACAGCTCTGCCTCTCTCCTCTTGTTGGCCTAAAAGAACAAAGTAGATGTGGTACATCTGGTTCCTTTCTCCTTCTTCAGCAGAAAGGAAAACACTGCAGTAGAGTCCCTTCTTATTGGTCTTGTATCCAATGAGAGGGTGCTTAGCCTGCAGTCCATGCTGACAACAATGTTGACAACACTGTTGGGAAGTATGCAGAGCAGAAGCTTTAAGCCTAACTCGCACTAAAGTTTTCTTGGCATAATTAACCAACAGAACCATACCAGAAAAATCCCTAGTTCACATGCAGTTACATCAGTAAAAAGTACTTTGGCTAATATAGCTTATTTCATAGATTTCATAGACATTAGGGCTGGAAGGGACCTCGGAAGATCATCAAGTCCAGCCCCCGCCCCCCCGTCCAAAGGGCAGGAAGTCAGCTGGGGTCATAGGATCCCAGCAAGATAAGCATCCAATTTACTCTTGAAGGTGTTCAGTGTAGGTGCTTGAACGACCTCCGATTTGGTTTGGGGAAATAGCATAAGATATGCCATCAAGAGAGCTCTGTGCTGATCTAAGCTGTGTATAAGTAGCACAACAAACCCTTTCTTGTGCAGATAGGATGTGAGTCTCCCCCACTGAGCAGCTGCAGCAGGAGATCTTCATCTGCCTCTCTAGTCCTGAGGAAAGCTAATGCTGAAATGCTTTCTCACACCAGTGTGGTGGCCAGGAGGAGTGGCAAGCTTAACAGAGCAGCTGGCTGTAGGCAAGGGCAGGGAATGTTCCCAGCTCTTTTAAAAATAACAAACATGGTACAAGTATCAGGGGCTGGAGTACTCCAGGATACTTGCATGGTCTTGAGGTGTCAGGCACCTCCTCAGTCTGTCCAGCCAGTTCTAGTTGGCCATATTTCCTCCAAAGACAAAGGAATAGGGGAGATAACCACTTAGGACTTGCCTATGCATATGCTTTACTGTTTAACTATGCCATGTATTCAGAGCAGCAGACCATCCACTCCGCATGCAGAAACAGTTATCCCAGTATAAGCCTGCTTGTAGCATAACAGCAGCATCTACCCTAGGGCTTTTGCTTGCATATTTTATGTCAGTGTAAATTACACCCCTTACCAGTACATCTATGCCAGTAACATTTTAAGTATAACTGAGGCCACAGAAGGGGTAGATAATGATTCTTTTCCTATATATCATGCACTTTCCCTATAGATGTTCTGTAGAATTGGCTTAAATTTACTGGTGACATGTCACTTTAGCTTGTACAAAGACTTAACCTAACTATTATCTTTGATTTTCACTATTAGGTTTTATGTACTAGCACAATCTTGTGATGTCTGAGTTGTTTAAAATAAAATTAGTCTCCAGGATTGCTGTTAAATAAGAAGAGTTAATAAGTTTTGTAAAAAATATAAATTGTAAAAAACTAAATCTACACGTTGGTGTTTTTGTGAAGGAGTAAATAAATAAATATGAGGTATAGTAGACTCTTCAGTTTTAAAAAATCAAACAGTGTTTTAGTTACAGCTAAGATACTGTGACAGGCCAACATTCATATACCACACCTCATTTCTTTGAAACAACTAGAGGGTTCCTCCTTGTAGATTTTTTGCCTGGGAACCCAGAGTCATCCAAAAGTTTTGTGGTCCGAGTCCCAGACAAACAAAGGAGAAGCTTTGTGAAAAAAAGTCCAGAACAAACAGAAATATCCTTCTCCTGGGTTTTTCTATCACTCAGTTCTGTTCCAGTAGTCAGAGTCCAAGCAAAATATGTAAAGTTGCTATTGCTGTTTTTATTTCCTCCCCTTCCCCAGTCTGAGCAAGACAATAAATAAACCCCCATCTTTTCTACTTTTTGGGAAGCTGTTGAAAGGCCCTGCCCCAATTTAAGAAATCCTTGATAAATTGAATTAGAAAAGTGAGGTGCCACAAGACCTTTTCAAGGGCACAGCAGAGCTAACACAGCCACCATCATTGCTGTAGCCAGGCATAGCTGTCCCATGTGCCTCTGTTTTCCAGAGTTGTGCCAGGGAGTGGCAGCAGGAGGAGTGGGTGCTCCTGCCTGCATTAGATTTATGATAAACCTAGAAATAAAATAGGGGAAATACTAGATAAGCTGAGTCTTTAGAACAGTGGTTCTCAACCAGGGTGCCACCAAGTTCAGAAAAGTTATGGAGTGGTGCATTGAGTCTAAAAAGGCTGAGAAGTAAAAATACTGGCACAATATCTGAAAGAGAAGTTCCTGACTACTTTGAATTTAGAGGCTCTGAAAAGAGTGGTAGCTTGGTTCTCTTATCTTTCTGTCTCCCTGAGATAATTTGCCCTTTCAATTTGCCAACAGGACCATCTGTACCCTAAAACTTGTAGATCAAAAAGCACAGTATTAAACACATCCTTGTTTTAAAAACAATAACATTCAAAAGTATGGAAATTGCAAACTTAAGTTACATAAACCAGGATCTCAAGCATCTTCAATGAGTGGAGAAAAAGATAATCTGGTACAGTGATTCTAAACCAGGGTGCCACGGCACTCCGGGGTGCTGTGATATCCTTGCGACAGGGTATGATGCAAAATTAACACTAGTAGGTGTGCAAACACCTACACATGATTCACAAAATAAGCCCAGAGATTTATCTGAGAAACAAGGAATGCATAGTGTCAAAAACTTTCTGACCTGTTGTGGTTTTTCTTGGCAACAGAAGACTTGTTATATTATTTTTCTGTAGTCAAGGAACAAAAGTAAATTTAAAAAGTGAAAGCTAAGACCTGGCATTTTCTGAGGAGCGCTAGGAGTCTAATGCAGGGACAGGCAAAGTCTGGCCCATGGGCTGGATCTGGTCAGCCATGGACTCCATTTCCCAGCCTCCCCTGCCCACATGGCTTGTGCCACTCTCCATGGAGACCCCAGCCATACCTGCAGTGGGAAAGCTCAGGGTGGGGTTGCCATGCCGACCAGCCTCAGCTGTGCTGGCAGCGAGAGTGGTAGAGTAGTGTGGGGAGCTGCTGGGAGCTTGGGATGGGTGTAGCTTGCTCCAGAGCCAGGGCAGAGCCGCAATCTGTAACTTGCACTTTCCAGGCAGGGGCGCGCAAGCAAGGGATGGTGCCTCTGCCCCAGCTCCAGACCAGGCTGCCACCACTGCAAGGAGCCAGGGCAAAGCCACCATCCCCTGCTTGCTCACCCCTGCCCAGAGCATGCAGGCTTCAGATCACAGCTCTGCCCTGGCTCCAGAGCAAGCTGCCCCCATCCCATGTTCCAAACGGCTCCAGAGCAGCCCTCTGCACTGCGCTGCTGTGCATGCTGCTGGTGTGGCTGAGGCTGGTGTCCATGACAACCCTAGCCTGACATTTCTCAGGCAGGTGGCTAGGGTCTCCATGGAGACTGGCCCAAGCCATGAGGGCAGGGGCTGCTGGGAAATGGAGTCTGGCTGCCAGCCAGATCAACCATTTTGCCGACCCCTGGTATAATGAGACCACCTTGCACCTCCCAAAATCTTGTGAAACCTGTATCAGTGTTTAACTGGAGAAGTAGTATTGGGAAAGTATTTGGACATGTCAGTGGAAATATTTATCAATGGGATACATATTTTTTTCCTTTTGGACAATCTCACCACCTGCTTTTTGCTCTGTATTAATCTTCCTCTCCCCAATCTCTTGTGCTTCTATCACCATATGATCCTGTAAATGTGCTTCTCTGTGGCCTTGTCTCTTCCTGGTTTACATACTTCCATGTTTCCCGTTTCTTCTCCTTGTTCATATTCCTGCTCCTTTGTATACTTTTTCCTGCTGTTTGGTTTGGTTCCTTTCTCTCTTGCTCCACTGAACATGGTTCCTGTTGGGCTTATTCCCTTCTTCCTTGGGCATCCCTCACACCCATAGGTGATAACTCCAGTCTCTGAAAGTGGATCCTATTTCCCTTCCTACTACTATTACATAGCAGTGGCCCCTAATGGCTACAGATTGACTGCCAGGTATTTGTTTCCAAATGCTTTTACAGGCCTCCTGGCTGTTCTTTATAATGAAGAGCCTAGAACAATAGAAAGAGCTAGAAACAAAGACGAGAGGCAACAACTTATGACTAGGGACCTACTTAACTCATGGCGAGACAAAGCCATTTTCATGGCTTTGTTCCAGCATTAAGGGCCCATTTCACAGGTGTTTAACAGCAGCCCACCCCTCAGCACTAATTGGCAGAGAGGCCCCAGGGGGAGGAGAGGTGGCCACCATCTTGACTGCTGGCTGCTCTTTGTCCAGCCCCTGCTAGGCACTGATTGGCGCAGAGGCCCTGGGGAGGGGCAGCCACCATCTTGTCTGCTGCCCCCTTCATTCTACCCTGCCAGCTGGTGCAGTCCCCTTCTGGGTGGGTTGCAAGGCCTGCCTGGGAGGGGAAGACATCATAAAAACTTAATTTTATTAAGTTGGGTTTTTTTTCAGATTTTTCAGATTTTGCGGTTTCTGCAAAATCATGATTTAAGTACTGTAGGTCTCTACTTATGACTGGTTTGCTCTCTGCAGACTACTCTTTTACAGACCATAGTTTGAGATCTGTTGACTTAAGCACGCTGACACCAGCCTTAATACTCAGTACATGAATAAGGCCAGTAAGCAAATAAATACTCTCAGTGACTAACATTCAGATAATTTTAACTCCAAATCTGGATTTGTGTTGCGATTTCAGGATGGGATCCAAATTTCTTTGAACTCCCTGGTCTCTTTTTATTATTGTTTTATTAGCAGTTGGACTGGTTTCCCCTATGTCTTTTAAACATAATAGATGTGGGTAATTGAGTATGTATGTGTGTATTATTTATTCTCTCATCAAGTGTAATGACTTGCTTTAAGAGAAACTGTATTGTAATGTTACCTAATGGACTTAAACTTCTAATGGGAGATCACAAAATGATCTATTTAGCTTATGTTTATACAGTTCATTTGTTTTAACTATTCTGTTTTAATTGGTTTAAGACCCATTTTTTTTCAATTAATTATTGTTATTTAGGTGTACTCTGGCGACATTTGATAAGTAGTGTGCGGGCCAGGAGCGATCCGGGCCCTTTTGTGCACGCGGGCCGTGGCCAGCAGCCCAGGCACGCAGGGTCGGAGAAGACCAGGGCGAGCTAGAATTAGTCATGGACGCGTAATGGTTGATTTAAAGATTGTTTATTTACAGCAAAGGTGGTCGTGGTGTAGGCTGGACAGTTTTCCAGGTGCAGCTCCACTTAAATCCTTGTTAGAGGACTATGACAAGTTCGCTCTCTCCCACGGAGTTGTTGAAGCTCCGTGGGTTCGTCCATTTCTCGTGCAGGAAGGGATACGTCTAGGAATCTATCGGTGACGGGGAGAGGCCAGAGGCTGGTCAGGCCCCTGTTGCCTTTTAAGAAATACGTTGGGTCCGTAAGGATCCGCAGTGCTTAGAGATCTTCACACAAGGCGAAGGTTTTTCTTTCTCTCTCTCGCTCCGATTTCTCTCCAACTTGGGCAGAAACCACCCAAGCTCTTTATACGGCTAGCAAGCCAATCGCTAGCTGCCACGTGTGCATATTTTAGAACTAGCCAATAATGTGGCTCGAATTCTCATACAAATGGCGGGAACTCTTTGCACCGAGCATTTCTTAGATGCAAAAGAAATGCACCATGCAAAGAAAGCTACAAATTGGCGGGAAATTCTCCGTTGCACCGGGGTTCTCTCCTGCAGCAGAAAACTCCACCGTGCAAAGAAGCTGCAATTTAGCGGGAAAATAATTTAGCAGTGCTGAAGCACACACAAAACAAAAATCACAACTTTGGGTTGTGACAAGTAGGAGCAAAAACAAGATTTAGATGAAATTATATTAAGGTATTCTTGAATTGCTAACATATCTTTGTTTTTGGTAGACTGCATAAGATAGTTTGAAAAAACAGGCATTTTAGTGTGTGTATGTGCGTGCACTCGCGCGCGCACACACACACGTAGGTTATTAAAAAGTTGTTGTATACAATTTCTGAAGAGAGATGTGTGATGAAAATATAATATTTATCTAGACTTTCAAAATTACTGCAAAGTTCTGTTACAGAGGCATGTTTGGTTTCTGCCCACTGAGAATGTTTTTGCTTAGAGTACTATGAACTGAGTATTAAGCTCAGTGTCAGAGTTGCTGATGTAATCTTAGTTTGTAATTTCCATACTGTGTGTAGAATTTTTTAAGGCTAGGTCTTTCCTTTAATTGACCTTAGCAACACTAGTAGCAGTAACCATAGTACTATAGCCTTGCTTATTGTCTGCTGCAGTGTACAAATACATAGTTAGAGACAGTGTCTTCCTAAAGAAATTAAGACTAGATCTGCCAGTAGACTTGAGCATTGCAACATGCATGAACTATGCCAGGGGCATCAAACTCACTTTGGGCCCCAACCTATATCTGGACTGCAGGGCTCCTCCCAGGTTGGATCTGCAGAGCCAGCAGTTTAGCAGGTCTAGGGGTGGGGGAACCAGCATAGGTCCAGGGGTGGTAGCACAGGTCTTGGTGTGGCAGTGGTACAGGTCTGAAAGCATCTGGGTGGAAGTAGGACAAGCAAGGGCTATATGGCTGTATCTGTGTACCCCTGCCCCCCTGGGAGTGCTCACAGTGGCAGAAAGCCAGATACTGCCCTCCCTGCCTGAGCCTGCAGTGGGAAGCCACACCCCCCCCCAGCTCCATGGGGGAGGGGGAGCCAAACTCCAGCTACACTTCAGTTGCCACCTTCCACAGGTAGCAGCTGGAGCTCAGGCACTGCTGCGGGGGACCAGGGGATACAAATTCAGGTCCCTGGTCCTGTAGCCCTGGAGTTGGGGGGCCCCCTCCAGCAGGGCTAGGGGGCAGGGGGCTGTGGGTGGGGAGGTTGAGGGGTACCAGCAGGGCTAGGAGAGCTGTGAGTGGGAAGTGAGGTGCACCAGCAGGGCCAAGGGACTGTGGTGGGGCAGTGAGGGGCACTGGCAGTGTCGGGTGGGGGGCTGTGGGGGAGAGTGAAAAGCACTGGCAGAGCTGGGGGGCTCTGGGAGGGGAGTGAGGGGTGCCGGCAGGGCTGGGGGGATGTGGCTTGGGCATGAGGGGCCTGGACCTGCATTCTGTGAGCTAAGGGGGCAGGGGGAGGTCTGATTTTCCATAATAAAAAACCCAAAATCAAATACCAAAATTTGTAGTTATTTATAATTTAGTTTATTATACTGATTAAGGCACTGGTAGGCTTCCAAATTCCTTTAAAATTGTAAATCTATCAATAAAACATCATGTTCAATTGATATATGTATGAGTGTGAGTGTGTGTATTAGTAGTGTTTAATTTTAATTGCAGATTTTGCTTTTTTTTTTTAATCAAAGAATCTGCAATTTTTGTTTATCTGAGAAAGCCAGGATCCCTGGTGCTCACAGCAATCTCTCTCTCAGATTACAATCTGCAGACTTGGTGAAGCCTCAGCTCCCTAGGTTAATTAGTTTATATAATACCTTTAAAAAGTTATGAAGTGAATTGATGGAATAGCAAGCATGCAGATCACAGCAATACATAGACCACAGTTTGGGAACCCTTTATCTAAAGTGTCAGAAAGAACCTGAAAACCTTGGGATAGCAAATACACTTAACCAAAGTTATAGGACTTCCTCCTTGACCTAGAACTATAGTACAGCTATTGCACATTTGTAGGGGTTTTTTTTAATAAATGAGAAAAAATCATCCACAACATGTTTTAAAATGTATGCAAGTCTACATCTTGCAATTTCTACAGTAAACCCCTGATCAAGATATAGTGCAAGATAAAAGTGCCTGAAAAATCACAAAGATGTATTTTTCCATTGTAAAAAAACCATAATTAATATTGGGTCTTTGTCACATTATTTTAATCTTATTCTCTGAACATTATACTTGTGTTTATTACAAAAAAAATTCCTTGTACTAATGAGGTGGGAATGATGTAAGAATAAGGCTTATATTTGAATAACCATAGCTTTGGAGCAGTGATCACTGGCTATGTAATGCATTTACCTGGCATGGCTATATGAAACTTTCAGGCTTGACTCTGGATATGGTGTAGTATGCTGTTATACTACCTCAACGAGTAATTGTGACTTGGAGTCATCATTTGTCCCCCGTCCTTTTTCTGCTTAGAGGAATAACTTAAGATAACTCTCATAGTGCATGTCTACACAAGACATTTACTGCTGAGTAGACTAATTAGTGCTGCAGTAAACATTGCACATGTACATGTGCACTGGTATTAGGCTGGAGTAAACACTCTGCAGCAGGATAATACTTATAAATACAAGTATTATCCTGCTGTGGAGTTTTTTACGCCGCAGCAACCTATGTGTAGATGCTGATTTGGCTGGGGCACAAGGGTGCTTCAGTACCAGGGTTGCCTGCTGGCTAACCCCTGTGTGGGGGACAAACCCTGGGCTGGCAGGCTGAGCCCCAGTGCCCCTGCCAGCTGGGGCTGCTCTGCCCTGGCTTAATATGCTGTGGTCCTGAGTGCACATTCAAACGGCACTCCTGGAGCAATAAACTCTGGAGTTTATTGCTTCGCATTAATTGCCCATAAAGGAACAACTTACTTCTCTTACCTTGTACCTGAAGCCATGTTGGTCAGCATGTAGGTGGTGAGGCTGTGATTCTCCCTAGTCCTTTGCTCATGGGGGTATGTGTGTATATCAGGTATGCAGATCTTGTCTTTGTTTCAATTCCTAAGTCACAATCAAAATAGTTTCTATATAGTCATTGGGATGGATCTTAATCTTCTATGCCAGGGGTGTTCAGCCCTCAGTGCTGTGTCATTCAGCATGTGGGGCTCACCATGGGTCCAAAAATTTGCTGGCATGGGAGCAGTGGCACTGCACCCCTGCTGCCAAATTTCCAGACCTATGGGAAGCTGTGCAGGCTGAACAGCATGATCTTGTACACTGGATCAGTTATGCAGGGTAGTGCGGAACCCGATCCCAGCACGCAGGGCTAGGTATGGGCAGCATGGAGCCCCAGGCCTGATCTTGGCCTGAAGAGGCCGCTAAGGTGGTGCAAAGCAGGGGTGGGCAAAATACGGCCTGTGGGCCAGATCCGGCCCGCGAGGCCATTCTATCTGGACCACAGGGCCCATTAAAAAATGTAGAAAATTAAAACGCATCTGTCCTTGGTTCCCATCAAAGATGACAGGAACCAAAGGCAGTAGGACCCAGGGGAAGCCCGGAGTGCTCCCACAACAGCAGGGCCCGGCCACCCCGCCCTCCGCCCGCCCAGCAGGGGCTTCTGGCCTGGGACCATGTGGCTCCCTGGCTGCACCAGCATGGGAAATTCAGCTAAGGGGAGGGTGTGGGGAAGGGCAGGGGACTAGTTGGTGCTGAGTGTGGGGGAAAAGTGGCCCCTCCCCACCCTGTGGCCAGCGTTCCCTGCTGCAATCGCTCACAGCCTGCACGGAACTAAAAACCTGAGCATTACTTCTTTATGCATTCCCATACAACCAGGCCATATTCTTGCCCCTTATGAACTTGGGGAGGAGGGTTGTAATTAATCTGAATTATATTTAAGTTAATTCACACTTTTCTGTAAAGTATTTGTGGAAAAAGTCACTAATTGAGAATATTATGCAGTTGCCATGGTCTTTTAAGGTATGGCCACATTTTATTGAGTTGCAAACATTTAAGTCCATTTTGAACAGGCTATAAAGCATACTTGTATTTCAAGACTCCTATATTAATAACACTGCTTGATAATACTCAAGTATTTCTACTTTTGCCTTGGTGTATTTTTATTAAATAGATTTAAGATACATAAGTCTCTGTGGTTAATAAAAATAAAACAATCTTTTTTTCTTTATTTCAGAGTTATCTTTGAGCTGTTACAGAGACCAGCAATGAGAATAAGTAATTTTCTGTTGAACTGAAAAAAAATCTTTCAAGATTCCATGATCTTTTTCACCACTCCTTTTACATCTCTTCCACATCTCAGTAAACATGGCTCACCATGCCAGACCTTCCAGATCAGTCAAAAAGGAAGAGTTGGGCAAAAGGAGAACTAGCCAAGGGAAAAAGAAATCTAGCCAAGTAAGAAAGAAAGCAACTTCCACAAGGAAGACTTCTACAAAGGCCGGGAGTTCTGAAAAATGCAAGAAAGTGCCAGAAAATGATGTTAAGAAAAAGCAACAAGAAAATAAACCAACTTTAAACTCATCAGGTAGATTTCTCAGGAGTACTGTAACTAGAGCGTTATCTGGAACATCTTGGGTAAATTTGGAGAAAACTGATGATAATCTCCTTCAAAACCAGGATTCTTTAAATTTCAATGGCTTTACAATGTCTCTGCGTAGCCGATCATTCTCACACGGTTTGTCCCAAGCTTCGGCAATCACTAAAAATAAGACAGCTACAGCACCAAAAAGATTAGAAACAAGGAAAGAAGGAACCTTAGCTGAACTGGAAGAAAAAAACATTGAAGCAAGTGAAACAGTGTTGAAACCAGATTTAGCACAAAAAGAATTAACTCCTCTCGAAGGGGAGAACGCTCTGTGTGATGTCAGTGAAGATCCCTCTATGAAATGTGATAGTCAGGACAGAAAGATTGTAAAGCCTGAAACAAATGTCTATAGTTCAGACAGTCCAATAATTAGTCAAAATTCAGAAGTGTTAGAGGGGGAATATGAAAGTGAAGACCTACTCCATAAGCAGACATCAAGTGAACCCAACACAGATAGTTCACAGGAACCTTTTGTTCAAAATTCTGTGTCTGTTCCTCCATCTTCTCATTCTGACTCTGTAATTACCTCCGAATCAAACTCAAAGGTACATTTAAGAGATTCATGCTCATTTACAGAATCTTCTTTAAAGACTATCTTCGATTTGGTGCCTGCTGGTCAAGAATGTGATTCAAATTCTGATTCTGTTTCATCTGCATCAAATTCAGAAGGATGTTTGGAAAATTCAGCCACATTTGTTGAATCCCACATGAAAACAGACTTGGATTTAGTGCCTGTTGAAGAACACAGTTCAAATTCTGTATCTATAATTACCTCTGAATTAAACTCGAAAGAAAATTTAGAAGATCCAGGCTCTTTTGCAAAGTCACATTTAAAGATGGATTTGGAGCCTGGAAATAAAGAACCTTATCCAAATTCTGACTCTGTAGGTACTACTGAATCAAATTCAATTGCACATTCAGAAGATTCAAGCTTATTTATTAAATCCCAGATAAAATCAGATGTGGATTTGGTGCCTACTACTAAAGAACCAGATTCAAATTTTGGCCTGAGCTATAAAAAAGATGATTTGGAATCTGACCCAAAAAATGCGACAGTTTGTGATTCATTTTCAAATACCCGTATAAATAATCACATAACAGAGGATGTTGAACCTGGCTCAGATTTTGGCCTGAACTGTAAAAAAGATGATTTGGAATCTGACATAAAAAATGTGACAGTTTGTGATTCATTTTCGAATACCTCTTTAAATAATCAAGTAATGGAGGATGTTGAAGAATCCATTGAATGTATCAATGAAAAAAAATTAGTTTTGGATTCTGGTTATATTCCTATTTCATCATCAAACACAGAAGAAAGTGCAGCAGATTTAAGCCCTACAACAGTTCAAGCCTTCAATGGAAGTTCTGGACAATCCCCTAAAGGCTGTATTTCACAGTTGTCCTCCAGCACAGGAAACTCCACTCTTGCCTCTGACAGAGATGTACATATAGATATACCAGCTGATTTAGAGCTGCAACACAAAGTTTCTTCATCACAATCAGGAAATATTGGAATAAACTTGAACTTGGTTCAGGACAACAGGGGTGACATTATCAGACCAGCTGAGGCCTCGGATCCATCCTCCTTTATCAACCCAGCTTATGGTCACCAACTATCATATTCATCTTTGCTTCCTATGCTAGAAAAGAAGAAACGAAGACGTTGTGGGGTGTGTGAACCCTGCCTGCGGAAAACCAATTGTGAAGAATGCAGCTGTTGCAGGAAACGTAAAACTAGTCACCGGATATGTAAAAAGAGAAAATGTGAAGAACTGAAAAAGCCGCCACCGCCAATAACGCTACCTTTTGAGGTAAGCAAAGTCAGACATAAACGGAATCTATATAAGGTTTGGGCTCTATCTTTTAAAATGTTGGTCATTGTGTAGTGTTGGACAATATATTAGGTACATTTTGACACTCAGAATTGAATATATGTCTCCAGTTACTAAGTCTTGTGGTTGAGCTTGAGTAATGTTTTGGTTGATCACCCCATATGCATGCGTTTAACCAGAAGTGGGCCTGACATTGGTTTACTCTAGGGTTGGGCATAGTGGCCAAAAGACCAAGTAGACCCATAGATAATGTAATTAAAGACAGGAGGGAGCAGTGCAGATTGATGCTAAGTCTGAAGGGAGCTGGGTTATTCCCTAGCATTTTGTGAAAGTATCAGGTGAAACTGCATTTTATTCTAAGCAAACAGCAGAAAAGAAAGAGGGGGCCTGCTTGCTTTATATGTGAAATTACAGAATAATTTTCCAGTAAAAAATAACATGTCTGCAAATATGCATTAGAACTCCTGGGATCCAAATTCCAGTTGCATTCCCCTTCTAAACCCCTCGGTTTTTTTAACTGTCTGTTCAGCTGTGTCTTCAATCTCACTCATGCCTGCTTGCACCTCTCCACAGGTCACTTACCACATCCCATCCACACGTTCTTTATTTTTCAGTCTCCTATTTTCCTTTCTAATCCATGTTTTTTTAATTCACTGCCCCTTTCTGTCCAACTGTTCTTTCTGATAGTGAACACATTTTGTTTTTGCTACACCTAAACTTTTCTGAAGCCCTTGCCTATAGCTGGGACTTTCATATTTCTTTGCTGCTTCTTTGCATTTCTCTCCTGTATTCCATATTCATCATTCCATCCTCCTGCACAATCAAATCTCACCAATCCATCCATTTCTTATCCCTGTCTGTTCTTTATTCCATTCAGCCCGAGAAATCATTTGTCTCCTCGACTCATCATTTCTCTGAGCAATTAATTCTCTAAACCCAGTCTTTGATTTTGCTACCCAAATGAAGACTCACCAATCAGTTTTCTACCCTTGTGTCCTCTGCTGACCAGCAAGATGACCCAATGCATCAGCTGATCCAAGCCACTTCTTCAGTGCACCTAGCAAGACGAGCTACTTAAAGCAGCTTACAAAATTTCCCTAACGATTTTGCATGTAATGTAAAGCTTTACAATTTTGTCAATTAAAATCTTTTAAAGATTTGTTTTGTTTTAGTAGGAAAAATCCAAATTTTTTGATCTTTTTTCTCTGTGTAAAAAAGGAGGAAAAATTAGGGAGTGAACAAATTGGATTTTCACAGTGTCAATATAAAGAAAATGAAATTTTGCCAAAATACGAGTAATTTATCCAACAGTGGCATTATTAATTATTTTAAATTATTTTTATGGAAAAATTGCAACAAGTTCTACTAATAAATGAAATCTCTCCACCAGGTTGCCCATAAAATTGATTCTTTACCCTCCTCCCCTATAGACTTCAAGTCAAATCTCTGGGCCAGATTTACAGTTCCAGATAAGTTCCCTTTGTGCTGCTGAAATGATTCCAAGAGACTTTAAAGAAGTCTAAATGGAGGAGTTATGGCTTCCTCTAGTGTAGAATGCTCTACTATGTCAACGTTGGTATAGATGGTTTTATGCTATTTTAATCCCCTGCCTCTGGTGGAGGGGTAAAGTTAGTAGGAGATGGAAATCTGGCAGTCATAGGGCTTGTGATATAGTACTTAGGAAAATGTTCCAGCTGGTGTCAGTTAAAGCAGCACTGAAACTATCCTAACTTGTCCTGGGAACCACTTGAGTTACTGGCCAGTCCCAAAGTTTGAGGAGGTATAAGGTAAAGCAGTTTTTGCCACTTCAACTCAGTTACTTCAAGCACAAGCTCAGCACAGCTAATTTGAATGGTTGAGGGGGACGACAGCTGTACTGTCTGACAAGTATTTCAGAGATTTCAAAATGATTCTTGTTTCATATGAGGGTGAATCTGAAAACTTTTGAAGGTTTTGTGAAAAATAAGAGCATGAGAATCAGAACCCATTACAGCCAATACCCTCATAGGACACTCACCTGGAAGGTGAGGGATCAAGGTTTTCCTACCTTTCCTGCTGTTTTATCCCCATTCAAGGTGAATGCCATGGCCAACCAGATTACTGGCTGTTGTGGGGTAGATTTTTCTCAGTCTCTCCTGTTTGAGGTGTCCCACTTTGTGCCAGTAAATAAATATGCAGTAGACCAAAGGAAGAGACACTGAATGTCTAGTCCAGTGCTAGTGGCACTGACCGTGGAGGAGAATTGAACCTAGGTTTTGTACATCTCAACTAAAACACAAATACTTTTCACCTTCTGAAGTTTCAAGATGCATAAAATAAGTACTTCTGATGCTTAAAACTTCAGATTGGATTTTTTTTGGAAAATTATATTTCAATGAAGAGCACAATGGCTCTTTATCAAGATCTGTTGTTTACAATTATTTAAAGTTATAGCCAAGCTGTAACACAAGCTGCAGAAATGTGAAGTGACTGTAAGGATGAGCTGTAGAAACGAATCGAAACACTTTAGGAAGTTGTTCTAAGCAGGAGTAAGTTCTAAGTGGAAGGGAAATGTGAAAAGTTTTTAGTCTCTGTCCATGGTATGGAAAGTAAAAATGTTTTGTAAAAAAATATGGAATTAGGCAGGTTTCAATAGATTCCTGTTCTTAGGATACATGAGCCTCTCATTTTGGTAGAATGTAAACGTTTTCTGGAGTTGACTCAGTGGGAGAGAGGTGTGAGGGTAGCTATTCTCTGCATGACCATGAAGCACTGCTCTTTGCCTTAACAAGGATTTTCTCCTGTAGTTTTAACTAGACAGAGTGATATACTTATATTCTGCCATGTACAAAATGTGTACTGAGGTCAAGGAAAGCTCTGCATGTCAAATGACTTCAGGATATGCCTCAGAAGATATAATGGTTGGTTTGATAGTTCCTGCCTTGTAGAAAGGATGGTGATTTTTTTTTATGATCTTGCATGGATTTACTGCTGGTAGGGCCCAGCTGGTAGACTCTTGGACTGCAGTCTCAGGTGTGTATGCCAACATACATATACACACGTGTGCAGGCAGTCAACTTGGAGGGAATCACTTGCACATTTGGAGCCAGTATTAGTTACAATAATGTTACTTCCGTTAATTCATATACATATCCAGATACAATATTTGAAAACTATATTAGGCTTGCAAATATTACTTCAGAGCAAAATCCACATGAACTTCCAGTGATACTGTACCTTACTAAATGTAACAGATTTTACAGTGATGTGATATCATGAGAGCTGGATAAAGCATTGTGGGCTCTTGTTCACAGGTCCTGTGTGTAGCACTTGCATGTAATGGTCTTCATACTTACAGATTCATGACATGGCTCTTCTGTTAGTATGAGCTGGTAAAATTCAGGGAATTATTCTAAAATGCACATGATAAAAGGATTATATAATTATGCTTTATATTTAATTCATGTTACAGAATTCTTTTAAAACAGAAGAAAAACAGATTTATATCTAATTAGGAGATGTCTTACAATAAATATTACAGGAACACCTTGGGACAAAAGCATCATTGAGGAATATATTATTTTTAATTTTGACTTGTATTCATTGTAATGCTGACAGCTGGATCAAGCCAGCAGGCAGGAAAATTTTAGGTTATGTCACAGCTACCCTCTACTCAAATAGATTATTTACTTTAAAATGTACTTCTTTAGCCTCTTTCAGCCATAAGTGGATAACAATGCTGATCAAGCTGGCATATTTTATTTAGCAGAGTGTTGTGCACTATGGCTGTGCTGATGATCGTTCTCTCATCTGGCTCACATCTGTGTGGTTTTCTGGTAGGCCCAGGCTTAGAGCCAAAGAATTCCATCCTGCCTTTTGCAGGGAGCTTGGTATCATTTGGGTCCAATGGCTTAAAGTCTGACTAATGGACTAAGGAGGGACATCTCACTGTTCAGCAGCAGAGTTGCAGGGTGGCTCCAGTTTAAACCTCCTCCCAGCAGGAGAGTTTCCATACAGCTTGTCTGGTATTGCAGATGTCCAGAGGCCTTGGAAGAGCAATGGAACCACTGTAGCTATAGAGATTTCCCAAAGCTGATGCCCAGATGAAGTCCTATCCACCTTCAGCCAAGATGCCCCCACCTCTTCTGTCTCCTGAGTCTCTCGTTCTCAGATATGTCCTTTTTCTTGTGTTTTTTTTTCTCAAGAGTTACTCTCTATATATATGCTGTATTTTTCTTGATTTAAATTTTGTATAAAGGTGAACTGAATGAAATCTGCCTTGTATTCAACACTAATCCAGATAAGAATTAGCAGAAACTGCCAACTTAAGTTAGACAAGTTAAAAAGCCAAGTATATCGAGATGTTATATTTAATTGCCTCTTGTAATTTGAATAACCCAGAAGAGATTAATAATAATAATGGTTGCTTCACTGTGTTTCTTAATAATGAACTGCCTGAAATTTTAATATGTTCAAATGCTATTATGAGAGCCAGCTTTTTGATTAACATTTTCCATTGTAAAATGTTAGATTGTTAACATTGAAACTTTTTGCAAAAATTTATCTGTTTTGATTAAACTTTTGGGAAAGTTTTTGAGGTCCAGAATGGTATTTCTGCTCAGACAGAGAGAGAATTACCAGAATAAATTCAGTGATTAGGGCACCTTGTCTGAATCAGACCAGAAGCCTGAACCTACATCCTCTCTCTTCCCTCTGCAAAAAAAAAAATAAAAAATTGAAAAGTCTCTATTTTGATTTGCTCCTCATCAGAACAAAAACAAAAGTCAAAACCCTGAATTCTGTGAAACCCAATTCTTGTTTCCCAGACAATCCCAATTATAATTTAATTTATCTTCCTAAGATACTTACTTTGCTATAGAATCTAGAAATACATACGCTTATTAGGGCTTAAAATAAGTGTGCAGGAAAAGAAGAAAACTTCCCATGATATTTCAGACATAACCTTTTAAAGAAGGTGGTTAGCAAACCAACAAACTCAATTGCTGCAATAGTCTGAAATTCAGCAGTTCTGTAAATAGAGGTATAAATTACATATCAGGTTCAAGTGGCAAAATGATGAAAGCAGAGCGTCTTCCTCTGATTTGGCATACAGCACATACACAAAATAATTAACATGCACTAGTTTGGTATTCTATGTGGAACTGAGAGCGAGGTGAATATAGTATAAATAAAGAAAGATCGCCAGTTTGATGTCTAGTCTGTTCAAAGAAAAGGTTAAAAGCAGTTTCAGAACTAAACCTGTTCCTAATTTCCAGTGCCAATTTTTGTGGTTTCACAGTTAACATTTTCTTATTTAAAAAAAGAAAATTGAACAAATTAAAAAAAAACAGGTAAGCTCTCTCCCAAACAACTACCTCAAATATTTTTCAATGGACATAGCTAACAAACTGGAAGAAAAATAGATATTTCTTTAATTTGTTTTCAGAATAATCATAAGTGTTACTTAAAATAATAATATCCACTTTTTTTTTACATGACAAAAGGAAGGATCTTTTAAGGAGGAAGAAGATCCTGATTAATCTTAGGCCTACCAGTGAGTTCCATTTTTTTTGCCATGCACACAAATCAATGTGATTGTCTAAATGAATATATGGCCTTATGTCCCTAAACAAATGAAAGCAATGTATTTTTTTCTGGACAGTAAAGGATGTTGGGCAACTGAGGCCATAAACCATCTCAACCACTGATTATATAGCCAACCTTTTGTCACTGGCTGCTGCTTGTGATTCAGCCCCTGCTAAGGGCCTCACCACTCCCCCCCTAGCAATCTGTAGAAGCATGAAAAGACTAGATAGAAAAATGTAGGCTCTAGGACCGTGGGAATGCTTCCTCCACTGCTATAGCTGGAGTCTGCTGCCCTGAGCTGCCCCTACAAGAACCCAGTGTCTTCACGGGCCACATCTGGCCCGTGGGCTATAGGTTGCCCACCTCTGATACAGGGACATTTATTTTCAGTCTGGTTCTGAAACAATAAACCAAAGGTATTGTAATGGAACATTACAGCTGGATATCTTAAGTTACCTAGTCCTAAATCCTTTCACCCTCAAAATAAAAATTTAGCCCCAAAATTAGGGTTTAAATAGTAATTAGCTAATACCACATAAAACAATAACCTGGCAGTGCTTCCAATTTAATTGGTAAACTATTGCATGAATTGTGGATGAAAATCTCAGCAGTTACAACTGTATCTAATTTGCACCCACAATCGAATGGATTAGTTGGGGAATGTTCAGATTTGTGCTTACAATTCAATTGTAGATGCAACATGCAGACAGCTTTCAGGTGCAATTAATACCCCTGGAAACAGAGGTTCCCTTTTAAAAACTTTAATTTCCACCTCTGCACAAACACAGGAGGATCACAGTGGCCCCCAGACTGAACGCTCTGGTGAAGCTTTCAGAAAAAAAATAGTAATACAAGGACCTGAATGCCCAGCTGCCATTTGTTTATGGCATCCTATGAGCAAACAGTGTAAATTAAACCCTCATGGGTTAGGCATAACACTGTGTTGTGGTGTGTCTTCTGTTATCTCACCAACATTGTCTCTCTTGTTTCCTCGTGCTCCCTGGCTGGCTGTCCGTGGCCCCCCTGAACCACACCTTACGTTTAAGACACAAGTTCTTTAGACCATGGACTGTCAGTGCCTTGCACATGGGTTCCAGCTCGGGCTGGGGCAAGTCCACAGTGGGCGCTGGGCAGCCCCGGGTTGGGGCTGGGGCCGTGCGCTGGGAGCAGTCGCAGGCTTGCAGGCTCCATAGCAGTTGTAGGGCAGAGGGTGCTGACTGGCCTGCTGACCAGCCTAAATAATTGCCCACCCCCGAGAGGCAGCCCTCATCTTGGACCAGGACCCTGTGGTCATACAAGCAGTTACTTTATTATTTATTACTTATTTCTTGCTATCTTTCTTCTTCTTCATAATAATAATACTGCTAGTAAGGTGGCACTAGGGTGGCAAGCACTTGATGAGCGTGGGCTGTCGTGTCGCGACAGGTTCTGGCCCCGACGTTCCTCCCTGCAAAGGCCGCTGAGGGCACGGGGGCCTTTCCGGGCTCGGCGGGCTTTGGATCAAGGCCTCTAACTTGGGGGTGATGCTCCTTGGCGCGTGAAGACAGCGGGGCCCTGGGGCGAGGCGAGGCGAGGCGGGCGGGCTGGCAGGCAGGGGAGGGGAGGGGAGGGGAGGCTGGGCCTCCTCCCTGTAGCAGGGACGACCGAGAGGCAGCGCTCGGTGCCTGCATCCTCGCCGGCGCCCCTGCCCTGCCTGGGGCGGGCGCCGCGTCCGAGGCGAGGCGGGGCGGAGCGGGAGCGGATCCGCCGCGGCGGAGTCCATGTCGCAGCTTGTGGCAGCCCCGCGTCCTGTGCGCACATAGGACCCCTTTGTTCAGGCCGGGCCCGGCGGGGAGAGCGGCTCGGGCTGCGGCCGCGCCTCGCTATTGGCTGCGCCCTGCCGCCCGACTGCTGCGGCCACAGCCGTGCCCGGCGCGGGCGGGCCGACGCCGCCGCCGCTGATAAGCCCCACGATGGGGATGCCCCACCAGCAGCCTCCGGCCGGGCTCCGCCGCAGAGGGCCTCTCTGCAGGAGGAAGCAAGATGGCTACCTCGTGGGCTCGGCCGTGAAGAATGCGGAGCCGCACTGAGCGCGGCGCGGCGGGGACGGGGGCGCCGCGCTCGGCTCGGCGCGCGGGTCGTGGCCGCCGCAGCGGCGCCCAGGGGGAGCCGGATGGGTGTCCCCGGCCTGGCAGCTGGGGCGTAGCACTGGGCGAGCCTTGCTAACTGCAACGTGTTCTGCAATTTGATGTCTTCTAGGTTCTGACTGAAAACAAAAGGCCTCAGAGGAGAAAGCAAAGAGTTCTCAAGGTAACGAGCGCCGCTTGCGGACCTCTCCCCTTCCCCGCCCTCAGCCTACCTTTCCTGCCACCGAGACTAGGGCTAACAGCGGGGGAACGGGCTGATTTGAGGTTTAAACAGTTTTCGAAGCTCAGCTCCCCTTTTTTGCTTTGTTTTGTTTAAAGCACAGGCTGGTTTCTTGATCTCTACTGGTTGTGAACATAGGGGCCTGCCTTCTGCACCTAGCCGGGTCTTCCTGCACCCAGTCTGCCAGCTGCAAAAGTTTGTTCTCTCCCAGTGTGCGGGATGTTCCCTTTCTCCCTCGGGATCATTTAATACATGTGCCAGTGTAAAATGTCAGTGTGGGGGGACACACAGGCTGGGTAACCTCAGGACCTGTCAAACGTATTACATGGACTTCTCATAAAAAGGGGAAGTTGCTGAAATGTGAATATTTTGTATTAAGTATGTCAGACATCTTAATGGGAATTACAGACTGGATGCATTTCTGACAGTTTGCAGTCACTAGATGAGGATGCTGTTTTTAATACGTTCATACAGAGACATTTATGTCACTGATATTTTTTAGAAGGGCCAGTACTCAGAGCAGTGAATCTCGGACTCTTAAAATGAAAAGCTATTTTAAGTATCTCACTTAATGCTTTTATGTTTGTTCCCTACAAAGTTTCCCATACAACGCACAGATTTTTTTTGCAATTTCTAATCCATTACCAAAAAGTTATAAATAGAAATATTTATGCAGGTATTCTGATCTTAGGTTAAAACTATAAATTATTGGAAGTAGACTGTAAAAACTAAGTTCCTATAAATGGGAGTGAAAGGAACACCTGCAGGCATGCTGTTTCATTAAATACACTTTTAACTGAGAACACTTTTAACTCATGTGCACCATCAGTGTGAGAATCTTATTGTTTCTTTAAATATTTTATCACTGTGTATAGCTTAACAATGTTGAGAATTGAGAAATTTAGGAAAATTACAGTATTCTAATAATACAGCATAATGAACTGGAATGGTTTTAAATGTAAAGTTAACTTATTTTTCTTATTAACAGTTTAACTACGTCATCAGAAACTAACTTGCATAAATATGATTTATTCAGTAACAGAAATTAAATGCTAAGATTAATAAAATATTTGAAGAATATTTGGTTGGAAATGCATCCGGATTTTGCTTAATAATGGAATAGTTGCACGTGCAATTTAAAACATCTATTTTATCTTTGATAATGGTAACAATGGTGGTACAGTACCAGCAAATGTCCCATCTTTTCTTCATTTAACTGATCCATATGTTTTAAAATTAACATTTTGTCAAGTCAGACTCATATTTTAGTATTCTTTTTAGTAAGTGCTTCTTTTGTAGCACAGCAGATAGGCCCAGTTAAAACTTTTCTTAATTGTACAAAATACAAAATACATGATCTTGACTCTAATAGTAAAGACATGTTACATTGCAGTGTGTAAAATGTTTCTCTGGTGACAGTGAAGCCTATCCATAAGTGAATTGTTCAGTTGTGTAATATTTAATTGGTATGACAAGTCATACCATTGTTGTCAAAGTGTGAAAAGTACAGAAATCTCTGTTTTTTGTCAAAGGCAGATAGATTCTATCAAACATCTGCCCAGGCTAGGGCTTCAAAGTGTGCTTAAGAATTTATCTCGTGCCTATTTGTCACTCTGGCTTCTTAATTTGGTGGCAGGCTTCTATATAGCATGTTGTTTCTACCATCTCTTATCTTTCATACAAGTGTATGCAGAGTTTTTTCATGCTTGTTTTCTAGTAAAAAGTCTATTTGTTTAATAAACTGAGGAAGGTTTTTTTCTTCCATACTATCATATGTTAGGCATTGGAGTAGCAAATATATTTGTTTTGTTCCTTCTTTTGATTCTTTTGTACAGTTGTTCTCTGGTTTTCCACAATGTTCTTTGTGTACTCTAATTTTATTCATAATTTTTGGTGTTGAATGTACATATGGTAGAAATTGTTACTGATCAGCCAACTTATTTCCGAGTATTTTGTCCTCAAATTTTATACTAAAAGTATTTTTTTAGTTCTTTTAATTAGACTCTATTTTCTGTCAGCTGCAGTAAATATTTTGCAATGAAGCATACATCATTTACAGTTTACATTCAAAGGGCCTTTTAAAGATCTGGCATTCTGGTTATAGTTCTTTGTAATCCTTCTTTTGTATTTGGTGGCACTTGACCTGCCACGATGAACTATATTGCAGTAATATCTTTTGAATTATAGCTCCTAGTTTTTTATTCAGTTATCAGTCACAGAAGTGTAAATTTGTAAATGACACTTAACCCAATAATTATTCCGCTAGCAGTTTAAGGGATTTGTTTGTGATGTGATCCTACCTGTAATAGTAAAGTAAACTCTCCCATAAAAGATAATTTGTAGTTTCTGCTTGTACTCAGGGGAAAAATACAGCTAACATTTTAAATTCTCATTGGATGTTATTGAAATTTAGTTCTTGCGTGTATGTATGTATGTAAGTATAGTTAAGGTAAATATGTTATTAGGTGACTCCATATACTTGGAAGTATCGTTTGGTTAAATGTATTAGGATTATTAGTTTTTTAATGTTATTCTATCTGATAGAAAGTATTTTTTTTTAAATAAGCATATGCTTTCTAGCTGAATATAAATTGCAGTGCTATACGTGTTAACTTCATGTGTAGAATATATCATTAACCTGCGGTTTTGATGGTTTTACTATTTCTGTATCTTACTTCTTCAGACAACAAGAATGTAGTATCATTTAGAATATCCACCTTAACATGCCTAATATTCTGTTATGTTTTTCATAAATGTACAGATATTTTTGAAAAGATAGCCAAAATATTTGCCTGTAAATTCCAGCAAATAATTTATTGAAGGAAAAATAAGTTTGCTCTTATGAGGGGAGGTGCTTAGGTTCAAAGAGAGACCATTTAGTTTCCCTTGCAAACATTGTTTGCTGTCTTCTGTACTGGGGGAGTAGATACCTTTTGGATTTTATTTGATATGAAAAAAAAAGTACAGGCAACCCCCACTTAGCGCTCTTAACTGGTTCCTGAAAAACCAAGTGTTAAGTGGAATAGCATTAAGCAAAACCTGCTGCCAGCTGTACAATGCCCTGAGCATTATAACAAAACTCACTGTGTGCTAAGTGGAATTGGGTGTCAGTGTAAAATGAGCGTTATAGCGAAATAGCGCTAAGTGAAACAATGTTAAGCAGGGGTTGCCTGTATATGCAAGAAAAGTTGGTACTTGTTATGGAGTTCATTTATTCGCATCTTCAACACATAGAAGTATGAAAGAGCTTGTGTCTCTGTTTGTCTCCCTCCCTCTCTCTCTCTCTCAATGGCATTTGTCACGCACTTAGTGTATAGTGCTTCCCTTCTTAACAACGTGGAAATGCTTACAGTCACACTTAAGTGAACACAGAGATCAGAAGAATCAAATGGTTACATGTGGCATCAGTATTGTCAGAGAGATCTACAGTTATCAATATAGATAGTAGTGGGACCAATCAGAAAATCACCCTCAGACCAAGATACAGCTGAGGAAGTAGTACAGTCCCAGGGTCTTTCTGCCAGGTTCTATGGTCCCGAGATTGTTTTCAGTGGCTACAGATGTTTGCTACATTGATGGAGGTAATAAAAGAAGAGTCTGAGAGAGATCTACAGTTCATACAAGAATCAACAATAACTTACAGAGTGCTAAGTGAGTATTTCAACTGCATGCATATACTTTGTGATTGGTTATGTTCATACGTTTATTTATAACCACCATGTATATCCTCTCTCTGTGTCTAGAAATTAAAAGCAAATTATGCTAAATTCTGTAAAATCAGTTCAATCCAAGTTAAACCAAAAGCAAAAGATGGCTCAATATCTATTCTTTTGATTTGTTTGTAAATATGATGTCATATTTGTAATTAATAAACGTCATATTTTTAATAAAAGATGTTTGTTTTAAATGCAGTCAAATTGAAGGGTTCTCTTTTCCCTTTGCATGCATTAACTGCCCGAGTGCCTTTTTAAAACCAGTTTTTAAATATGAAGATAAAAGGTAGCACTAAAGGCTTCCTGTCAGCCATAGTTACAATACAGTTTTATCTGTGATGGTTTAAAAGTGATTTGCCAGGGAATGGAAACCAAAGCCCTGAGGTAAGTGGGGAAGTGGGTGACCAGGTGACCTGGAGGAAGCACAAGCAGGAGGGGGCAACAGGGAGGGCCTTTTCATTCTTCCTGTTACAGGGCAGTTAGCTGGTTATCTTCCGGGTCTGTACATGAATGTATGGAGCCTGGGACATGAGCAGGAAGAATTGCAAGTCCTCGCAGTCACAGAACTATGACATGGTTGGAATAACAGAGGCTTGGGATAGCACACATGACTGGAGCACTGTCATGGATGGGTGTAAACTGTTCAGGAAGGACAGACAGGGGAGAAGAGGAGAAGTTGTGCTTTATGAAGAAGAGCTGTATGACTGCTCAGAGCTCCAGTGTGAAACTGAAGGTAGGCCTGTCAAAAGTCTCTGGGTTAAGGTCAGAGGGGAGAGCAACAAGGGTGATGGCATAGTGGCAGTCTGCTATAGGCCACCAGACCAGCAGGATTAGGTGGATTAGACTTTATTTAAAAAGCTAGTGGAAGTTTCTCCATCACAGGCTCTGGTTCTCATGGGGGACTTCAATCACCCTGACATCTGGCAATATAGCAGTGTATGGGCGATCCAGGAAGTTTCTGGAGAGTGTTGGGGACAACTTCCTAGTGCAAATGTTGGAGAGACCAACTAGGAGATGTGCTCTTCTTGACCTGCTGCTCTCAAACGGAAGAATTGGTGGACAGTGTAAGAAGTGGATGGCAACTTGTCTGCAAGCAGCCCTTATGGTCACTGCTACCCATTAAACAAAAAGCAAAAAAGCCTGGCACTTTACTTTAAACTCCACACGCTCCTAAGCCAAAAGCCCAGCACATGCCCAGAAGAGGTAGCATGTTAGTTGGAATTGGCTCGCCTGACATCTGTATTGATTGGGCACTTCAGTGGTGCTTTTTTGGCACTTTTACCCAATAGCTGATTGACTCAGCTTTAGATAAAAGTGACAAAAAGCCCTGCTGAAGTGCCTGGTTTATGCAAACGCTGCAAAGCTGTATCACTGTAATACACTGCTGTAGAGCACTGGTAAAGCACTTTTTTTTTTTTAACATCTGTAAGCAGCCAAAATGATTGAGTTCAGGATCCTGAGGAAAGGAAAAAAGGAGAGCAGCAGAGTAAGGACCCTGGATTTCAGACAAGCAGACTTTGAATCTGGCAGGGAACTCATGGGCAGGATCCTCTGGGAGGCCAGTTTGAGAGGGAAAGGAGTCCAGGAGAGCTAATTGTATTTTAAAGAAACTTTACTGAGGGCACAGGAATGAACCAACCCTGTTCACAGAAAGAATAGCAAGTATGGTAGAAGACCAGCTTGGGTTAGCAGGGAACTCTTCAGTAAGATCAGGGAAAGTGTGGGTCCCGTACTGAATGGGGGAGGCAACCTAGTGACAGAGGTTGCAGAAAAGGCTGAAGTACTTAATCCCTTTTTCACCTCAGTCTTTACAGGCAAGGTCAGCACCTAGACTACTGCAGCTAGGAGCACAGTTTGGGGAAGAGGTAAGCAGCCTGCAGTTGTAACAGTCTGCTATTGTAAAAAAAAAAGCTAACTATACTGGGCTGCATTAGTAGGAGTGTTGCCAGCAGATCAAGAGAGTGATTACTCCCCTCTATTGTGCACTGGTGAGGCCATATTTGGAGTACCATGTCCAGTTTTGGGCCCCTCACTATAGAAAAGATGTAGACAAATTGGAGAGAGCCCAGTGGAGGGCAATGAAAATGGTTAGGGGCTGAGGAACATGACTTATGAGGAGAGGCTGAGGAAACTCGGCTTATTTAGTCTGGAGAAGAGAAGACTTGAAAGGGGATTTAATAGCAGCCTTCAACTACCAGAAGCTTGGTTCCAAAAAGGATGGAACTAGACTGTTCTCAGTGGTAGCGGATGACAGAACAAGGAGCAATGGTCTCAAGTTGCAGCAAGGGAAGTTTAGGTTAGATTTTAGGAAAATCTTTCTCATTGGGTGGGTAGTAAAGCACTGGAACAGATTACCCAGAGGGATTGTAGAATCTCCATTGCTGGAGGTTTTTAAGACCTGGCTAGACCCTGGCTGGGATAATCCCTTGAGATCCCTTCCAATCCTAATTTTCAATGATTCTATGATACATATATGAGTTTATACAAATGTTAACAGAAGGCAAGAAAAACAACTGTTAATGAATATGGCCATGTTTTTAATGAGCTTGGATTGAACTGATCTTAGGCCATTTGTTCAAACTCATGATACATGGTATACGTTTTTAGTGCAGAATGTCTGCCAAAATATATAGTTGAAAGTAATTAATTTTTATTACTTTTTTTTATAAGAGATCAAGTCAATGGAAAGTGTTCCAGTGTCATGAAATCTTGCTGAGGAAGAAGATAAAGTGGTGCTACATGTATTGGAAGTTATACAGTCCAGAACATGACCACCAGACACTTTGTTTTTAAAAGGACACTGTAAATTTGAAATCTAGCCAAATAAAGAGAATATTTGTAAAAATATGTTTCAAGTGTTGGCTACGAGTCTGTCTGACATTTTTTGTGCTTTTTTTCTATAAAAGCCCCTCCTCATAAGAGCATTTCTTGCACTTTTACTGTGTGAAAGGCTTACACAAATAAAAAAGACTGTCAATACAGGGGTAGGAGCAAAGTCTTTAAAGAGCTAAGCCTTGTTATTTATAATGCACAAATGAAAAAAGAGAAGTCTGTTTTATTCGTATTTATCTGGTTCACAGTTGGCAACCTGCTGAGCCGCTGGATCTGGGCTTTAGAGTGGGGGCTTTAACAGTGAGGGCCTTTGCCTGCCCTGTGGCCAGCAGAGAGAAGCAGCAGCCAGGAGACAAAGCAGCTGCCAGGTTCTAGTGCTGGCCAGCCTCAGACTTGAGCTGGGTCATTCTGGCCTACCGCTGGAAAATATTGCCAACCCTGATTTAGTTATTTGTAACAACAATAAGTAAATAGGAAATAATCAGGCTGTGATGAAAAATCGTTTTCCAAAGTTCTTTTTTGCCTGAGTTCTAACTTCCAGTTCTTGCAGGGAACACTGGGGGAGGGCTGGCTGTGTGTAAGCATGTTTTTGCTGTAAATAGTTGTTGTGAATAGTTTCATTAAGTAGGACATCTAGATGCCCTTTTCACCCCAGTGGAAGATGGGAACCTGGGGCTGGCATCAGGCTGCAGAGACTGTTCCCTGATTGATTCTGTGGTAACATTATGTTTACTTTTGCTAGGTTAGTGTTGGCTCTTGTGTCCACCGCTATCATTTTGTAACAGTTTTGTTGCAAGTCTGGTTTGACTGCCTTGGAAGAAAGAGTGAGGCTATGAGAAAGCAGGGGAGCAAGGAAAGGATAACGCCAGGAAGAACAGAGCTGGAGAGAAAGGGTAGTCTCAAGGCGAACAGAGGGAGAAAAGGGTCTTGAGAAAGAAGGACAGAGGGAACTGCAGTGGCACAATAAAGACTGCTTGGAGCTGAGTAGTCTGCTGTGGTGTTTGGTTTGTTGGTAGCCTGACCTTGTCCTCTTTGAAAAAGAAAAGAACCCCCTTCCTGGGAGCTGACCAAAAGAAAGGAGCATTCTGAATTGGGGTGCTACAGGTTGCCAGGGAAGTTATGGACAGGGTAGAGCCAGGGTCTCAGAACCAGGAGCTTCACTCCTGTGAAGCCATACCACTACTATAGTTTCAGGTGGTCCTATGAGAGAGGGAGCCCAGAGAGGCCTTCTTGGGGAGTCCCAAGGCAGAGCTTCCCCCTCAGAAGTGGAATGATATGTGACAAAGGCAGGTGTGATTGTTTTTTTTTTTTTCTTTTTAAGTTGAATATGTCCTGTAATTTAATAAGCCTAATTTTTCCCTCCATTACGCTGGTATAACTAAACTGAAGTCAGTGGGATAGTAATAGTGTAAGGAAGGCTCTGATCCTGTATGAGTATCTTTACTCTCTGTCTTTACCATGTGATTCAGTTGAACTCATTCAGACACTCTTATATTGCAAGCGTTTCTGAACTGGGCTCTACGACTTCAATCATAGATTACAAAGTCCTTTACCTTTATAATCCTTGATTCTGCAATACAGTCTGTAGCCCAGATCTAATGCAAATAAGTTAACTTGAAAAAGAAATATGCAAGAGAGACATACCGAGGTGTGGGTAATATCAACGGTTCATTCATGTATCGTTACAAATTCTTGATAAAATTATAGCAGCACAGAATAAGTCTTTGAACCCAAACATACTGTTCTGTTAATATTGTCTATGGAATTTTTTAATTCTACATTTTAAGTTGACAAATTTCAAAAGCGAGGTGTACAATTTTGCCTGTAATTAAATAAACCCATATCCTCACCAATTTAAAGTAAAACTTTTAATACAAATGTAAACATTATTTTTGTCATTTACTAATCATATAGACTAAAGTAACTGTGTTCACTAAATAGGTCACTTGTTCTTTCAATACCTAAGAGAGAAAATCAGTGAAAAAGTTCTCAATGATTCAGTGGTGACAGGATTCCATTGCTGATGTTTGCATATTTTATTTTTGAGAATCAAGGACTTCATCTTGCAGACAAAGTTCCTAATGACCTCAGGAAGAGTTTTGGCCTGTGTAAAGACATTAGTGTTTCACCTACACTAAATAAATCCCTTATGATAAATAATACCTTAAAGCAAAATAAATAAAATGAAAGTTATGATCCTGTGTTAGTATAGGGACCAAACTTAAATGGAATCGCTTACAATCTATTCATCTATCATTATTCTCTTTATGACAGCATTAATATTATTATACATTCTTGAGGAAATAATTGAACAATTATTAGGGCAGCCTAAGGGCCAAAGGGGAGCACATAAAAAGTGGAAACAGGGAGAGATCACCAAAGATGAATATACTCCTCTGCTTGCGCTTGTAGGGAGGCAGTTAGACGGGCCAAAGCTACCATGGAGCTGAGGATGGCATCCCAAGTAAAGGAAAACAAGAAATTGTTTTTTAGATATATAGGGAGTATATATAGGAAGGCCCTATATATTTTTAGATATATAGGGAGATATATAGGAAGGCCCAGGGAGGAATAGGACCCCTGCTAAATGGGCAGAAACAATTGGTGATGGACAGAGGGGACAAGGCTGAACTCAACAAGTTCTTTGCCTCAGTGTTTGAGGGGCATGACAAGTCTCTCACTGGGGTTGTAGAGAGGCAGCAGCAAGGCGCCAGACTACCATGCGTAGACCCTGAGATGGTGCAGAGTCACTTGGAAGAACTGGATGCCTTTAAGTTGGCAGGCCCGGATGAGCTCCATCCGAGGGTACTGAAGGCACTGGCCGACATCATTGCAGAGCCACTGGCGGGAATATTTGAACGCTCGTGGCGCACGGGCAAAGTCCTGGAGGACTGGAAAAGGGCCAATGTGGTCCCCATCTTCAAGAAGGGGAGGAAGGAGGACCCGGGCAACTATAGGCCAGTCAGTCTCACCTCCATCCTTGGCAAAATCTTTGAAAAAATTATCAAGGCTCACATTTGCGAGAGCCCAGCAGGACAAATTATGCTGAGGGGAAACCAGCACGGGTTAGTAGCAGGCAGATCGTGCCTGACTAACCTAGTCTCTTTTTATGACCAGGTTACGAAACGCCTGGACACAGGAGGAGGGGTGGATGTCGTATACTTAGACTTCAGGAAGGCCTTCGATACGGTATCCCACCCCATACTGGTGAACAAGTTAAGAGACTGTGACTTGGATGACTACACAGTCCTGTGGGTGGCGAATTGGCTGGAGGGTCGCACCCAGAGAGTCGTGGTAGATGGGTCGGTTTCGACCTGGAAGGGTGTGGGCAGTGGGGTCCCGCAGGGCTCGGTCCTTGGATGCTCTTTAATGTCTTCATCAGCGACTTGGACAAGGGAGTGAACTGTACTCTGTCCAAGTTTGCAGATGACACAAAGCTATGGGGAGAAGTGGACACACCGGAGGGCAGGGAATAGCTACAAGCAGACCTGGACAGGTTGGACAAGTGGGCAGAAAACAACAGAATGCAGTTCAACAAGGAGAAATGCAAAGTGCTGCACCTAGGGAGGATAAATGTTCAGCACACCTACTGCCTAGGAAATGACCTGCTGGGTGTCACAGAAGTGGAAAGGGATCTTGGAGTCCTAGTGGACTCCAAGATGAACATGAGTCGGCAGTGTGACGAAGCCATCAGAAAAGCCAATGGCACTTTATCGTGCATCAGCAGATGCATGACGAATTGATCCAAGGAGGTGATACTTCCCCTCTATCGGGCACTGGTCAGACCGCAGTTGGAGTACTGCGTGCAATTCTGGGCGCCACACTTCAAGAGGGATGCGGATAACCTGGAGAGGGTCCATAGAAGGGCCACTTGTATGGTTAAGGGCCTGCAGACCAAGCCCTATGAGGAGAGACTAGAGAAACGACCTTTTCACCCTCCACAAGAGAAGGTTGAGAGGCAACCTTGTGGCTGCCTATAAGTTCATCACAGGGGCACAGAAGGGAATTGGTGAGGTTTTATTCAGCAAGGCGCCCCCTGGGGTTACAAGAAATAATGGCCACAAGCTAGCAGAGAGCAGATTTAGACTGGACATTAGGAAGAACTTCTTCACAGTTCGAGTGGCCAAGGTCTGGAACGGGCTCCCAAGGGAGGTGGTGCTCTCCCCTACCCTGAGGGTCTTCAAGAGAGGGTTAGATAAGCATCTAGCTGGAGTCATCTAGACCCAGCACTCTTTCCTGCCTATGCAGGGGGTCGGACTCGATGATCTATTGAGGTCCCTTCCGACCCTAACATCTATGAATCTATGAATTGCCCCATGTAACTGATAGATAACATTTTTCAGGGCTGGCTTAAAGTTCTGAAGTTGGTGTGGCATCATAGATGGTTGCTTAGGAACTCAAATGTATTGGTGTTTCATTCCTGGTATCTGTATCTAAATCTAGTATCATGTTTATTATTTAATGTTATATGGTGACATTTGATGATAATTTTAGTTTTTGTAAAAAAGGAAAAGTTTACAGAATTGTACTCCAAAAGAAAAGTTTTCCTGCATCCTAAAAAGCAGTCAAAACAATTTAATAATTGGATACAAATAATCTTAGTCCTGCTGTCCAAACATTGCAGCAATGTTCTATTGCAGGGGTCTGCAGTGTAAAGTTTGTAGGCCAGATCTGGCCCATAGAGCCACTGGATCTGGCCCACAGAGCTGCAGGGCTTTGCCTGTGCCTGTGCTGGAGCTGAGCAGCAAGGACCTGCACCAGGACCAGGCAGCTGAAGCTTCCTGTGCCACTGCCACTTCTCCCCGCCCTCCTTCCCCCTTCCTAAAGCTGTGGCTTGAACACAGCTTTCAGCTAGAGAAAAGAAAAATCAGGACTCGTAGTAAAGATGATATCTTTTATTAGACCAACCAGAGTTTTGCAAAAAAAAATCTTTAATTGCCAGCTTTAGGGCACAAACACCCTTCATCAGGCATCAGAGAAAAGATTGTAAAAGTTCTCCTGGGTAGAAATTAAAGTTCATATTTCATAGGATTTCACACAGGAGTCAATAAATGGAAAACTTCTCTGGGGAGTCGGTTCATAGCTGGTCTGGAGCCCCTCGCCTCCTGTGAGGTTCTGTGACTATGCAAATTACATTGAAACAAAGGCAGGAGTAGGATCTCAGGTTTCAGGTGGTTACAGTTGCTTCCTGCTTGGGAAAATATGAAGATTTCATTAAAAAAATTGGCTAAAATGCGATATTTTTCATGTGTTAGGTATCCAGGTTGTAGCTGTATTGGTCTAGAGGAAAAAGCAACCAGGACTCATAGTAGAGATACTATCTTTTATTAAACCAACAAGATTTTTGCAAAAAAAAATCTTTAATTGCAAGCTTTCAGGCATGAACACCCTTTATCAGACATTGGAGAAAAGATTGTAAAAGTTCTCCTGGGTAGGGTAGAAATGAAAGTATATATTTTGTGCTAGAGAGAAGCTGTGTCAGGGCCAGGGAGCTGGACATGAAAGTTATTCCCAATAATGTGTATTTGAAATTTCTGCTGTTTGTATTTGTACCCGCCTCCGTTCGATTAGGAGCTTGCGCGCCGCCTTCGCCCGGGCTCGGGATCTTGCGCCCCCGAGCTTCGTTGGTACGCCCCAGGGTTTACCCCGGCTGGTATTAAGGGGGACCCCAGAACTCGCCTGCCACGACTTTGATGACTCTCTCAGTGGGGGGTCTTCCCTTGGGGTATCCCCTGGTGCCGGCATGCCTCTTCACGGGTACTCTCGGGGCTCTGTCCTCCCCTACACCCCGGCCATATGCCACCTCAGGTCTTCCTGTCCTGGCCTCTCACCCGTCCTCGTCTCGTCCTCTCTCGGCTCAGTCACCCTAGCCACTACCGGCTGTCTTCGGACCGGGTATGCCCCTCCCAGTTGGGGGTTGCTGCCCTGATCCCTCCTTCCTTGGGATGCAGACGTCCTCTCTGCTTCCCCAATAGTCCCAGCCGCAGTTACCCGCGCCGTCGGCTCCGCAATACAGGCTACAGCTGGCCCCGCTCTCGGGATAGCTGCTACGCCTCCTGCTGCCTCGGGTGTCGGGTTCCCCGCTGGCTGCTGCCCCACCTCTGGGGCTGACTTCTCCCCCTGTCTCCTCACTTCTGGGTGCTCCGCTGCGCTGCTCGCAGCCTGCTCCGCCCCTACCCGGCGGCGTCCCGCACTCTGCGGGTGACGGCTGATCCCCTGCTCGCTGAGGCTCCGCGCTCCAGCTCTCTCCCTTCAGCCACCCTGCTGCTTCGGCGGGGCTGCCTTTTGTTCCTCCCGGCCGGCGTGCCCCGCCCCCGCCGCTCAGCTGCAGCCAGATAAACGCCCGGCTGATGACCCGCACCGGCAGCGCCGGCGCGTGGAGTTTCTTCGGGTCCTCCAGCCCTGCGGGAGGTAAGCAGACCCCTTGGCCACCGCAGGGGTCTCCCAGTGCCCCCGCTCCCCTGGGACAGTATTATTAAGGTATACTGAAAACAAGATCTCTCTGTGTAGATACACTAAGGTAGTTAATATCTGCCATCTGTACATAAAGCAGATTGGGACTAACCATACTATGCAGCTCAACAGGGAACAAAATTACTGGTAAAACACATAAGTAGTGTTGTCATATTAACAATGGTTTTATTAAGGAGCTGGATGACATTATTGTTTTAATAGAAGATAGGAGATTTCAGTAAGTCACTAGGTCAAATCCAGGCTCTGTTGAAAGTAGGTGAAAATTATTACCACCTGATGCTAGTTTAATTCATATAAAGCCAGAAGGAACTGTTGTCATCTAATCTGACATGTTTAATAACGAGTAACAGCATTTTCTTCAATTAATTTCTGTTTGGACTAGAATGTATCTTTTACAAAAAACAGCATCTTGATCTAAAATTTTATTTTTATGCTTTTGTCTGAAGAGCAAAAAGTCATGTATTATTGTTTTATTCATCATATTGGTAGTAACAGGTTGTCATCAAGTCATCTCTTAACTGAAGTTAAATGTTTTGCACTTCTTCAGCCTTTCACTATAAGGTATGTTTTCCTATAATAGTTTTCATGGATGTTCTCTGAATATTGTCTACTTCTCAAAGTCCTTTTTGAACAGTAGGTGCCTGAATTGAGCACAGTGTTAGACTAGCTGATGCACTTCAACCAAAACAGAGGAAGACACAGCCTCCATACCTCCTACTTGATACTCCCCGGTGTATGCACCCAAGAATTGAATTAGCTCTTTTGGCCACAGTATTGTAATATTACATTCAGTTAATTATCTACCATGACATCCTGCTCCCCAACCAAGTTATTTTTAGTCAGTGCTTTCTAATATAGTGACCTATACCCATTTTATTCCTAGGGCCATATTAGAATGCATATTGTTTGCTTGCGTTTGACTAAGTAATCTAAATGATTGTACCAGTGATATTTCCTTTTAATGATTTACCACCCCCCAATCTTTGTGTCATGTGTGGATTTCATCAGGGATGAGTTTTTCTTCCGTGAACCGATCCCTACAGCCTATCCCCCTTCAATATGCACTGTCTGCGATGCTGATTCCTCATTTAAAGTTACAAGCAGTGCATTCAATGCTATACAAATAATCTAGTCAGATAGAGGTACTAGCTCAAATGGGTGAATACAGAGAGTGAATTTCTCTCCTCTCTTGAGGCAATCACTCCAACTTTAAATTAAAGTATGTTTGAGAAATTAATGTGAGATTAATGCATGTTGCTGGTGATCATAGTTTGTTCCTTTCATGGATTAACAGTGGTGTTAACAGTGGTGTTACATTTTTCCAGCACTGACAGTGTCTCCTTCTATGAGGTACTGTATTTCAGTTTAGAAAACAAATGATTGACTCTCAAAACAGAAGGAAAAATCAAATAAGTTACTAAGATACATTAGCTCATATTATGGTTGCAACAATATTTTTTCTCAGCTTGTCTTTTTCTACAGTCTTGGGTTGGCCAGAGTGCCCTTGGCTGTTCAGCTTCTAGCTGGTTCTCTCTAGCTCCTAGCTGGTTTCCCAATATCATGTTGTGTCTCATAATCCAATACAAGTTTTCTTTTCATTATCTTGGTTCTTTGAGAATCATCCTTTAGAGCAGGAGTTGGTAACCTACAGGTTACAGGCTGGATCTGGCCCAGGGAGCCAGTGGATTTGGCCCATGAAGCTGAGACTTCAGTGGCATTCAGCAGTGTGGGGGTTTTTCCCCTTCTGTATCAAGGAGAAACAGTGGCAGCAGTGGCCAGGTTCTAGTGCTGGCCTGCCCTGGACCTGAGCTGTTTCATTCTGGGCCTGGAGCCAAGAAAGATCACTGACTGCTGCTTTAGAGCTTTGAGGAACATAATCGCTCCCAGGGTACAGCTGAGATGTAGACTGTTATTTAAGATCTGGTTCTATGGACCTTTGTCATGTGAGCAGTCTAAGAAAGCACTGAAGGTCTAACAGTGAGTGGTCCCAAGCACATCAAATTCCCATTGCTTTTCATACAGGGTCAAACCTTTGGAGAGAGCTACTGATTACAGGCCAAAGAAAAGAGATTGGTTCTCTCTCTCCAAATTCTTTGATGGAACTATCAGTTATAAATATAAGGTTAGAATAGTGAGAAAAACAGTAGAGAAAAATCTATCATGCTTTGTAAGACAAGATAGGAGTTTCTTCTCCTTTCTTTGTCTTAGAAAGTGTAGCATTTGAGGATCATACATGAGAGGGTAACAGTAGAGATAAAATGGAGATGAAGTTCAACAAAATACATGAGGTATCTGTGCTTGAATCTGCAATAGATGAGAAATAATGAAGATTTTGGGGGTATGTTTCCCCAGTTCAGGTGTGGATGGGAGGAGGTATTGTACTTTGGACAGATCTGGAGTTTAGAGAATGCTGTAAAGAAAGTAAATTGTAATGAGAAAAAGAGGTACCACTCTGTGTTTTGGCAGAGGAATTACCATAGACTTTTAGGAAAACAAGGCAGGAAGGGACCCCAGGAAATCATCTAGTCCAAAGCTTGCCCAGGGCAGGAACATTCCTGTTTAAACCATCCCAAACAAATGTTTGTCTAACCTAAACTGAAAAACTTCCAGTGATAGAGATTCCACAAGTTTTCTAAGTAATCTGTCCCAGTGTTGAATCAGCCTTATAGTTAGTTCTTGCTAATATTCAAGGAAGAGAATATTAGAGGGTGAGGGGGTAACAATGGGCACTAGAAGTTTCAATGGTAAGGGCTGCAAATTTGAAGCTGTGGGATTTTGACATTTCAGTTATTAAAACAAAATAGAAAACGTTTTCATAAATCAGGAAATTGCTTCTTTTCCAGGTAGTGGAAAAGTGCATTTGTGTTTTATTAAAGGCAGCCAATTACTAGCATTTTATCCATTTTTGTCCTCCCTCAGGGTCTAAATTTCAAAAAATTAAATTATGTTTCTCTTCTACTGTGGTCCTTAACTGAAAACTCTCCAATTTAGAATCCAGTACTTTTTTTTTTTGTTTACAAACCGTCAAATTCTCTATGGATTTATTTCTTCTTCTTTCTTTTTTCAATTATTTTGCTAGCATATGTTAAGGGAAAATTGCAATAACCAAAGACAGGAGCAGCAGAGAATGAAAGACAGTCAGGGGCAGATCCAGAGGGGGTGCAGCTGTGCAGCCACACCCTGCTTTAGCTGTGTGCCACATGTTCAGTGAATTCTCAGAGCTCACCAGGAATGCCACTGCCATGGGCTCTGTGAGCTCACTGGATGATCAGTGTCGGGTCTGACCCAGAGTCCCTACTGTCAATACATAGTGCAGGGTGGAAAGAGCAAAGAGCAGTAGTATTCACCCCCTGGGTTCCAGGCTTGAAAGCTGTGCTTGAAAGCAGAGTCTCTGTGCAGATCCCTGCACTGACCACCCAGTGAACTCATAAAGGTCATGAGAGCTCTGAGAGCTCCCTGGCATCCAGGATCTCCATGAGGGGTTGCAGTCGCACCTCCTTCAACTGTATGGCACATACACTATGAGCTCTCCTCACTGTACATGCGCCACATAGTAGAAGTGGGTATTGCTGCACCTCTCTTGTCATCATTCTGGATCTGCCCATGGACAAAGGGATTATCTGTATGAGTTTTGTGACCTCTTGAAGGCTCAGATCAAGCATAGTAGCTTCTTAACCTAGCAGGGGAAATACCATGTATCTGTATCCAAGAAGGCAGTTTTCCTGAACCTCCTCGCAAGAGAACTGCTCTTCTGGTGTGGTTCAGTACCCGCCGAGGTGCAGCGGCTTTAAGCCCGGTTTATGGAAATGGGAGCCTCCTCCCTTGCTTGCTCCAAGGGCCTTATGGCTAAGTGCAAGCAAAACTCGGGGTCATTGGAACCCCAGGCCTCCGGGCTTGGGTCTGCAAGTAGGATGCCCACCAAAGGTTTTGGAAACATCTGAAGCCCCAGGTGCGGGTGGAGGATGTTTGCTGGTAGTAGGGCTACTTGTGATTCTGGCTTTGGCTACAAATTAAAAAAAAATACAAGTTTTGTAACCTCCAGTTGGAGTTGCAGTACTGACTCAGAGGTGCTTGTGAAGCATGCATTCTTTGTTTTTTAAATACAGTCATTTGGTGGGGATCTGTCTTCTGTGTAGATATGACTTTTGTGGAACCAGTATCTGTGTCCTTTTGGAGCTAGTATAGCCTGGAATGCTTTGGGTATTTTCTGCTGAAGTGTATTACAGCAAAACTTTGAAAAAAGGTGAGACTTAGACTTGGAATATTGGTGAAATATTTTATTTAACTTTTTGAAATGGAAGGAAGAAAAGAAGAGGAAATAATAGGGTGACTCATTTCCTCAGTTGGCATAGGTCTTACTATGTAGGTCACTGATGAGGTATGCAGTATTAAATTGTGAAAAAACCAAATTGTTCTTTTATGCTTCAAGCATAGGGTGAGGAGATATTTCAATAATACAATGATGCAGTGGTGTACTTGGCTAATTATATTCCTAATTTACCCTGATAGAATAGGATACAGTTCAGTGCAGACCAGTGCAAGGTGTTACACCTAGGGAAACATAGTCCAAAGCACAAATACAGACCAGAAGATAAATTGGCTTTGTGGTGGCATTGCTAAGAATGATCTTGTGGTTTTGGAGAATCAAAGACTTCACAAATCTACAATGCAGTTGTAAAAAAAACAAATATAATGTTAGCTGCATCAACAGGAGGATTAAGTGCAAGACAAGGGAAATAATAGCGTCATTCTGCTCAGAGCTGATTAGGCCTCATTTAAAATATTGTTTACAGTTCTAGGCTCTACAATTTAAGAAGTATGTGGAGAAGTTAGAGAGAATCCTAGGGCCATAGGAAAGTACAGCTGGAAGGGCCCTCACATAGTTATATAGTGCAGTCCTCTGCTCAGGGTAGGTTCATCCCTGACTACACAATCCCTGCCTAATGTTTGTCTACCCTGGTCTTGCAAATTTCCAGGGATGGAGATTCCATAACTTATCTAGGTAGCCTGTTCAATGACTACCCTGTTAGAGGCCCTAACAGGCAGCTCAGCCAGGACTATGTGCATATTTGGCCAAACCTGCCAGAAGCTTTTAACTGGCAGCTCCACCGCAGCTGATAAACCAGCTGGCCACTGTTAGGGCTTCCTTATTGGCTGCTGGGGAGAGCAGCCTCCCCATTTTAAGAATACCTATGGCAGCAGACTGGAGGGCAGCTGACAGTTCTGCCTAAAGGTCAGCTGTGGTAAGACTCCTTTAGAGGAGGAGTCTCCAACTTCATTCTAATTTGATTGATGGCAACTGACCTGGCAATGGAGGATGAACTATGGAGGTGGACTGTGGAATGAGCTTGGATGAGGGATGGGCGTTGGTGAGTTGGCAGAGACAGAAGATAGTGAAGGAGGATGGAAGATGGGAAACAGAAGTGGGAACATGGACACCAGCAGACAGAATACAATTGGTGGTATACAAACAAAGGCAAATGGCAGATGGGAAGCAGTGGCAGGGAAGTGGAGCTTAGCAAATGGCAGACGGAATATGGCAGGTGAATCTCTGACAATACCTGCGGTGGAAGGCAGACGAAAGAAATTTACTGCTAATGGCAGTTCTGGCTGATGAAGAGATTGACAGTAATGAACAGGTATGTTTTTATGGAAGATGTTTTATTTGAGGTTTTCAAAGTGCATCTGGAATATTTAAATAGCCTGATAATTTTCACAAACTAATGTGGGAGTTTACATTCTACACCACTGAAGGGTATGACTGGTTTTGAAAAACCTATAACAAGATAAGTGATGGCCCAGAGCTCAAACATTTCAGGTACTTATCTGATGAAACAGCATGTAAAAGAGTAATTACATTAAGAATGTTCTCAGATTTAATAATGGCAGAAGATATTAAGTTATGGTTGAAAGGTCACACTGAGAAGGTGACGTGGGTAGGTAAAATTAGTGACAAGTATGGTGTGTGGACCAAGTCATGGAAGATGAGAGTAATTCTAAACAAAGACTTGGGAAGTGCAGGTGGGATGGAGCACCTCCTTCCGATGATTGCATTAGGGCCACACCAGGAATTTATGTATTTTTGACAAACCATAAAGTGCAGCAGGTGTGGTCTGGAGGGTCACTAGGTGGCTTATTGCATAGAGGCAGTCTGTTTAAAGTGTGGGGAGAGAGGGCACATTGCTAATAACTGCAAAGCAGCTTGCAGATGTAATTTATGTGGGGAGGAGGGGCATGTTTTTAGGACATTTCTCATGTTCTTTGCAAATCAAGTCCATCCCATTGTGGGGAGCACAAAGA